>NC_143203.1:21791000-21943000 GCF_051530095.1 Phoenix dactylifera
TCTATTTCCAGGCCAATCAATTAAAGATGGAGGGAAACTAGTTTCTGCCAGCCAGACCTTCGAACTAGGATTCTTCAGCCCAGGCAGCTCAAGAAATCGCTATGTTGGGATATGGTATTACAAGCTCTCAACGAAGACTGTGGTGTGGGTTGCCAACCGGGAATCGCCGGTGTTCGACGCCTCTGGATACCTCACTATCGACGGGGAAGGCAACTTGATCATTTTGGATGGGATCGGGAGATCGATCACAATAGCATCCAACTCCGGAAGAACCAACCTCACAGTTGCTGCACTGACGGACGCAGGCAATCTTGTCCTAAAGGAATGGAGTGGCGGACGAGAAGGACGAGTCTTGTGGCAGAGCTTCGACCATCCTACCGACACGCTGATTCCCGGCATGAAAATGGGACTGGTCGGAAAGGAGAACCGGATTCTCACGTCGTGGAGAAGCTCAGAAGACCCAGCCGAAGGTGATTTCTCCGTCGGGATCGATCCCAACGGGACGCGGCAGTTCATCATCTGGAGAAGACGTGATGTCTACTGGAAAAGTGGGGTGTGGAATGGGATGAACTTCAGCTCAATCCCTGAAATGACCAGAGATTACTACATCGGTTTCAGCTACTCGCCAAACTGGAATGGCAGCTCCTACTCTTATTCTCTGAATGACAGTTCTAAACCAGTAAGAACTGTCATGGATGTTTCAGGGAAGATCGGGCAGCTAGCTTGGGTGGAGACATCACAAGAGTGGGTACAATTCTGGGCTGGACCTACGAATTATTCCTGTGAGATCCCCACCAGCTGCGGGGTTAATGGTCTCTGCAACAATTATACCACCCCGGCATGCAGTTGTCCATATGGGTTTGAGCCTACTTCTCACGTTGCCTGGAATTCTGGGGACTGGTCTGGAGGATGCGTGAGACGAGAGAAGCTGGAATGTGGAAATGGAAATGGATTCACAGAGATGAAGAGGATTAAACTGCCGATTTTCTTCTCAGATACTGGAGTTTTGAGCATGGACATCGACGACTGCAAGGCAAAGTGTTTACTGAACTGCACTTGTACAGCTTATGCTTCAGCGCATGGGAATGGAACTGGTTGTCTGCTGTGGTTTGGAGACCTTCTGGGTCTCCAAGATCACTATGATGGTGCTCAAGACCTCTATGTTCGTTTGGCGGCTTCAGAGCTCAACCATGCTGCAGGTCAGATTCTCTGATTGGTAATTCTGTGCACATTTCATATGATTGCTTCTTCTGTTTGTATTTTTTTTTTTGGTTTAATCAGATCTCTTTTCTTTTTCGCTTTTTTTTTTCTTTCTTTATTAATTTTTGATCTAAAGTACCCATCAAATTCTGTTTGTAATTTCTAAAACTTGCCTGTCCCTCCCAAATTACTGTAATTCAGATAAAGGAAGCAAGAGAGAGCTTTGGATAATAGTAGTACCGACAGTTGCAGCGGTGATGCTCTTATTGGGTGTTTTCTTATGTTACTTGCGTAGGAGAAGGCTCTATTTGAAAGGTAATTAATCTATGATTGTATGATTGTGTACATAGTTATGATCACTCATGTATCCAATTACTAAAGTAATAATTTCTTTGCTCTGTTCCAATCAGCAGCCAAGAACGCATCAAGCCACGAACTTCGACTACTGGAGACAGGTACTAATGGAGCGGTGGCTTATAAAGCCAGCGAAGCACTAAAGGATGGAGGCGGCCAGAAAGCTCCTGACTGTACATTGTTCAGTTTTCCTACCATAGCAGCTGCAACAAATAATTTCTCTGCTTCTAATAAACTTGGAGAGGGTGGCTTTGGGCCTGTCTACAAGGTACTATTCTTACCTCTTAATTTTCAATGCTTTGCAATGGAAACATGAGGTATACCTTGTGATTTGTTTTTAGGTGGATGACTGATGTTGATCTACTGTGCCTGAATCACATTTAGCTTTCCAAATTGATACTTATTTTATCTAAAGAGGTCAAAAAGGAAACAAAACAGTGCAGGAAGTTTCGCATGCATAAATTAAATCTTCATGAACCGGACCTTATTAGAACCGTAGAGGAATTACAACAGTTTTTCTGCATTAAAATAATGAAACCAAAGAGGATCTAGAATCTTACTCTTATAATTATTTTATTTGTTTATTTTTTAAGAGATTTAAGCTGAGCGGGTTGAAGAAACTATTGTTATTTCCCAATTGGATAGAAGATAATTTTCCATTTTCTATAAAGTACTTAACTCGATCAATGATGGATACAAGTTGCCAGGGCCTAAAATATAACCCTTTTTTTTTCTGAAACTCTGTTGTGATATTGTTAATGCGGAAAATGTGGGCATCTTTCTCAGCACTAAATAAAAAGTCTTATCCTCTAGCTTATTAGAATCCCTTCATCCAAACCATACTAGTGAGTTGTAAAGTTTGCTACACTAGAAGTAGTCATGAGCCAAACAGTCTGTTTTGCTTGATAAGTTTGACTTGATTAAAACATCAAAAAAATTGGGTTTGCCATCAAACATCATCATGCTTCTCTGTCTGAAAGTCTAAAAAAGCATGCAATTGTATTGTACAGAAGTGAGAATAACATCAAAGGAAGTAATGGGGCAATTTATGAACTTTATCAGGGCATGCTGGAGGGACATGAACTAGCAGTGAAAAGGCTTTCGAGAAGCTCAGGACAAGGACTGGTGGAATTCAAAAATGAGATTGCTCTTATTGCCAATCTCCAGCACAGAAATCTTGTTAGACTTCTTGGCTACTGCATTGAAGGAGAAGAGAAGTTACTGATCTACGAATACATGCCAAACAAGAGCTTGGACTCCTACATCTTTGGTTAGTCAAAATGGATCTGTCCTACTTTGATGTTGGCTTTTCTTCTTTGCATGCAGATGAAAAAGTATTGCACGTCGATCATTTTTTTCTCATGTACATGGTACTTGCAGATCCAACCAAGAAAGCAGAATTAGACTGGACTAAGCGTTTCCACATCATTGAAGGGATCGCCCAGGGGCTTCTTTATCTTCACAAGTACTCTAGAGTTAGAGTTATTCATAGAGATCTGAAAGCCAGCAACATACTTTTGGATAGTGAAATGAACCCCAAGATATCAGACTTTGGCATGGCTAGGATTTTTGGAAGGAATGAATCCCAAGCCAACACTAAAAGGGTGGTGGGCACATAGTAAGTAATTGCTTCTTCCATAATTATACTCATGCATAAAACATGATGCTTGGATTGTTTACTTAAAGGAATCGATGAATTATTGAATTCAGCGGTTACATGTCTCCTGAGTATGCAATGGAGGGCCTTTTCTCAGAGAAATCCGATGTTTTCAGCTTCGGTGTTCTACTATTAGAGATTCTTAGTGGCAGGAAGATCACCAGTTTTCGTTGTCAAGACAAATCTCCGAACCTTCTTGGATATGTGAGAAATTAAAACTTTAATTATCATTGTTCTTTTTTTTTTTTCTGTTTCATGAGCACTCTTTTGATTTCATGGGATTTTGACAAACTGGTCACTTGCAGGCCTGGGAATTATGGATCGAAAAGAACATCTTGGAGTTAATGGACCCACTGTTGCATGATGCTTGTCATTCAGAAGAGTTCTCGAGATACATTCAAGTGGCTCTTCTGTGTGTGCAAGGCATTGCTGCAGATAGACCAACCATGTCAGATGTTGTATGCATGCTGAGTAATGAATCGATATCCCTCCAAGCTCCTAAACGACCAATTTTCTCCGTTGGAAGAACACCAGATGCAGCTTATATGCCTGCAGACAGGAGGGAAGAATGTACTGTAAACAGTTTATCTGTTACTGCGTTGGCAGGTCGATAGAAAGTCATTTGATCTTTAGACATAGGTGTTCATTTATTTTACTTGGATGTAACAAAAATGGATTCATTACATTGTATGCCGATGTAACATGAGGTTCAACAGCACCTGCATTCCTTGCTAGGTGGAATTTGACAGAACCAAAATGAAAGATAAGTATATGGCATAAGAATTTACATGGAAAAACTACCACGGCTTCAAGTTGAAGTTAATACAGCTAAAGCTCCAGACTTCTAAAGGAAACAGGAACAGAAGTAGTTAGGAGAGATCAGACCAAGCATTTCGGTCCAAGTAATTTCCATACCACTGGATAAGAATTAAAAAAAAAAAAAAGAAGAGTAATCGGCACCAGAGAGTTGAAGAACAGATGGACCTGCTTGATCTCGGGCCCTTTTTTTTGTTTGTTTGTTGATGATAAGGGAGGCCCAAAAAAAGGCCACCCAGATTTTATTGAGAATCTTAGGCCAAATTTTGGCCACCCCAGGCATGTCTTTGAGACTGCATAGAAGAGACCATTCGTCCCAAATCTGAGTTCCTTTGATGGCAACAGACTGAGGAGGATTTGTTGAGGAATATCCTCTAATTTCTCTCCTTCCAGCAGCACCATAAGATCACAACCATCAACATAAGAACAGCAGCTATAGGGAAATGCCTGGTTCTAGGGTCAGCGAGCAGGTGGGCAATATTTTTCAGGAGTGGGCACAACTACAATGGAGTAGAAACAATTCCAAATTTGAGAGGTGAAAGCACAGGAACTAAAGAGGTGCTCTACAGTTTCAGAATGGCCAAAAAGGAAGCAATCTCCAACAAATTTGCCCAGTTTTCTTTGCAGAAGGTCTCATAGAGTATTAAATTTGTGCATGAGGGCAAGCCCGAGGAAAACTGTTGACCTTTGATAGCGTGTTAATTTTACAAAGAGTGGTGGCCAGCTTCCATTTAACACCCCTGGTGTTTAGAAACTGGTATAAGGAGCTGCAGGAGAACTTATCAGAGCCTTCCAATTTTCAAAACAAATTATCCAAGCCTAAGTCTGGATGCAATTCAGCAAGAAGAGCATGCAGTTTACTCTGTTCTTCCAGAGCTTCAGAGGATAGATTTGATGAACATTCAAAGGCCCAGGTTTGACGCCTAGTGTCGCGCCCCGCTTGCACGGGCACGTGAGGCCCACGTGGGGGCCATATGAGGGAGGAGCATGGGGCTCTCCTGCCAGATATTATCCGGTTTCAGGGACCGCACGCGCCGCTCAAACCCCTCTTCGATTTTGTTTTCGACCCAAAACGCGTCTGCAGGATTTGGAGACACTCGCCTCGTATGTCCAAGCTCTGAGACGAGTCTAGCCGATGTGGGATCTTTCATTCACTCACCCTCGGACTAGAGCCGTCCTCAGCTCTGATACCAAATGTCACACCTCTGTCTGTGCAGGACGTGTGAGGCACCCAGTGCCCATATGGGGGCCACATGAGGAGAGAATACGGGGCTTTCTGCCAGATATTATCCGATTTCGGAGCTCGCACGCTTGCACACGCGCCGCTCAGACTCCTTAGTGGTTTTGTTTTCCATCCAAAATGCGTCTGTAGGATTTGAAGACACCCACCCCACATGTCCAAGCTCTGAAACGAGTCTAGCCGATATGGAATCTTTCACCTGGAGTTAAAAGAAGTATGCTACAAATCCAGATTTATTCTTACAAGAGGAATATAAACTGGGAAAAATATTTTTGCCATGGGAAATCTATTGATCACGAGCGACTGATGTTCATTCTATAAGAAATGTGTGTGGATATTTCTAGTCGTTGACCATGAATTGTCTTATATTCTAGTTTGCCGAAGTGTCACCTTCTTTTGTTTTACTCATAGGAAAATGGAGCAGGTAAGCTAGGGTCAATTAGATGAGGTTGGACACGGTAGCCGGCATGTTTGAAGAAGTCTTAAGTTGGGGAACAACATGGGATGCATGCTTTCACAAAGGAACACGTGGGGAAGACTCACTACTATTTTTATTTATTTTATATGTTTTTTTGTTTGTTTATTTTGATTTGAAGGCATGCTGAAGTTTCTATGACTGAAGGTGGATATATATTTATGGCTTGCTATTTACCTTCTCTCTGACCTAACACTCGTTTGTGGTTGTCTTCTTCTCAGGGTTATCAACTTTTTCTATTGCTACGTAGAAAAGGTCTAGTGCAGCAATCATCCCTTGTAGTAGTACCCTTTTCTTTTCATGAGTCATTGAAGTTGGGAGAAGGAAACCATTCTGGCTTCTAATCGGAGAAGCGGCGGATGGGTGAATGCCCGGAGATTCCGCATGGCAAGAAGTTTCATGCATTAGATTCATGAAAACTCTGTTGAACATGCAGTCATGGTGAACTATAACAATGGAGTCTATACATGCACATTGTGGCAAAAGAAAGGCATTCTTCTACAAGATTTGCCTGCTTAACTATTTGGTCAGTAATGGAAGGTCGCCTAAACATGTCTGATGATATTGTTTAATACATTGACTTGGTAGGCCCAAAAATGTGTTGAATTCTGCCATCAAGTGCATGGAAATGAGTTATATCGACAAACCATCTACTGCAAGAAATATTGCAAGTGCTAGATTCTCTGGTGCTAATGCAACTTTGTATCGAGTCATATCGCAACAAAACATGCAGTTCTTAATCTTGAATAGCAGCTTGAGACCAGTACAAAGTAGAGGATAGCATATCATTGGACCACATTCAAGATCTGCCAAATATTAACAAAGGTGGAGAAGATAATGGTCGTAAATTTTATTCTTCAGATGGCTCTTATCTGCATTCTTCCCATGCCAGAGAAAACACCATTGCAGCAAGCATCTATCTCAATCCAAATGTGTCCGCTGTTGCTGAACTTTGATTGCACCATGTCTGCAATAATATAACAAGAAGCTGGTGGACTTATGTCATGCTCACACATTATCTGCGCTGTAATTTGGAGATAGTGAGATCATTTGCAGAGCCTGTCTGCTTGCTTTCCATCGATGAAATCGAATCTGAGTGACATCTCCCAAAGAAGGCAACCTGTTTTGGGACTGGAACATTTGTGTCACTGGTAAGCATCGACACTACCAAAGACATGGATGGCCTGTCTGCTGGGAATTCTTGCACGCATAAGAGCCCCACTTGAATGATTTTGAGCACTTCTGAGCAAGACCATGAGTCACCTAATGATGGATCGATCAACTCTAGGATTCTGTTTTCCTTCCACAGTGTCCATGCCTGATTCAATCAAAATACTCCTATAAAATTTTGCATAAAAATTCATAAATGGAACTTAGATAAGCTGATTGTGGCACCTGCTTCTCAAAAAGAAAGTAAAAAAGAAGAGAGAGAAAAAGCAGGCCAGGGAGGGATTCCTTTTGTGCTCTTGTTTTCCTTAGGTGAGGATGTGTGTCAAATAATTCACTTACAGAAAGCAAAGATCACTGCACATAAAGAGAACTAACTTGAATATATACTTACATATCCCAAGAGGTTCAGACCTTTCTCATCGACAAAATAGTTGTTCCTCTTGCCACTCACAACTTCTAAAAGCAAAACACCAAAGCTGAAGACATCGGATTTCTCAGAAATCTGCCCTTCCATGGCATACTCAGGGGACATGTAGCCACTGCATTTCATTGTTCAGAGCATATGGTTTAAGCACCTAGAAATTGAACCTAAAATTCATAAAAAGTAAACCTAACCAAATTGATAAATTGCATTCTTGGCATTTGTATTACTGCTTTGTCATCAAAAGTTCAGAAAATCTAGAGTGGCATCTTATAGGAACTGTGTGAACAACTTGCACTATTTGTTGCCACCCAACCTGTCTCAGCTGGTTAGCACAACTCTCCGGGAGGCCCCGAGTTCAACCAAGAATGGCGGCATTCCCCTTATTTTACCATTATTCTTCGAAAAAGGAAAGGAAGCACAAAAAAACATGATTTGTTTTGCAATATGGAATTGAAACCAAGTATCAGCATATTCATATGAAATCTTCTCTTGCATTTTGTGGAATGTAAGATATACATTTCTCGCAAACTTATATAAACTAGAAAGCACTTCTTTTCTAGAGTTGAAAAACAAACGTGTGCATGAAAACTTACGAGCATGATTTCCTCAAAAAAGAGAACATATGAGCATGATATGCACATGCTCTTAAGCATACCAAACAAACTGAAAGTTTTATTGATCTAATAACTTACATTGTTCCAACAACTCTATCCGTCCTTTCTAAACTTTGATCTCTACCAAAAATCCGTGCCATGCCAAAGTCAGATATTCTGGGATTAAATTGTTCATCCAGTAGAATATTGCTCGCTTTCAGATCTCGGTGAATAATCCTCAATCTAGAATCTCTGTGAAGGTATAGCAGCCCCCGAGCAATCCCTTCGATAATGTTGTAGCGGCTTTTCCAGTCCAATAGACATCTCTTGGTTGCATCTGACCAAAAAAATCATAGGAACATATTATCATTACATTAATGGACTTATATAAGCTAGCTTATATAAACTAAGAATGTTGTTGCAAAATTTGGAACAATATAAGAGGCTTCCAGAAGATAAAGAGAAACATTTTTTTTAACAAAAACAAAAGAGTATAATTCCTTACAGATGAGAATGTTATTCTCAATGAAGGAAACTACCATTTGCCAGAGTAATTTAGACTGGCTAAACAGTTTAAAACATGTTACACCCTCTCCATCCCTATCTGTTGGGCCAGGAGAAAAATGAAATAGAAAAGAACATAATAAGGTAATTAATAAAACAAGCTTGTGCATAAATATAGACAGATCCAAAGCAAGCTTGCCTCAAACAAATAGCTTGAATTTCCATTGAATATGCACATTTCAGTAAGCCTATGTCGACCATTATGTATATGTTTTACATTGTGTATGATATTTTTCAGAGTAACAGGAAATGTTTGTGATGAGCAATCTAACCAAAGAGAAAGGCATCCAAGCTCTTGTTGGGCATGAACTCATAGATCAAAAGCTTCTCTTCTCCATGAATGCAGCAACCCAGAAGCCTAACTAGGTTCCTGTGTTGGAGCTTGGATATCAGTTCCACCTCATTCTTGAATTCCTTTAAGCCCTGCCCAGAGCTCTTGGATAGTCTCTTCACTGCTATTGCTTGACCACCGGGAAGCTTTCCCTGGTAACAGCATCATAGGCTTTTGAAACTGATCAAGTTCAATTCAAATTGGTTTAAAGAAATAAAAAGTACCTTGTAAACTGGACCAAATCCTCCCTCTCCGAGCTTACTTTCCTGGCTAAAGTTGCTCGTTGCTGTTATTACCCTGTTAAAATCAAATAATGGCGAGTCTAGGCCACTTCCATCCTCCATGACAATTGCAAGCTCACTCGCATATGGCGAAGGATTTCTTGTTTCCAATGCAGGCGAAACAGTGTCATTGTGTTCTTGTTTTCTCCTCGCTGCTGACAAAATTCAAAAATAATTCTTTTATAACAATATCTTGCACTAAGATAATACTAGGAACATCTAAAATCTACAAATTTCAGTCTTCGAGTAATTCGATTAATATACTACCCTTTATACAATAAAAAAGCAGAATTCCATCTTTAGACCTTTCTCATATAACCAGTTTGCAAGAACTCCAGGCTCGAGATCGTAGCCATCGAATCAAATCTATAGATTGCGGTTAATTTTCAAGAAAAGCAAATATTGACACCGATTCTTAGAAGATCACTGGTTACTGAATATTCTCCCACTAAAGGTCTTGTGCACGTTATCTAAACTTATTTTACCGCATTTTATATACCGTGCTGAAACCAGATGGCAAACATGATAAACAAACAATCAAAAATGAAGGAGAGGCTTAAATAAATTTCTACAGCAAAACTAAATTGTCCATATGAAGGGGTCAATCTATAGAATGAAAATGGCATGCTGTATTTTGTTCACAATTCACAGAGTATAGATGCTTATCAATCCACCAAAAAATAAAAACAAAAAGAAAAGAAGTGTTCGATTCAATCTCTTTTTTCTAGTTACTGTCAGTACAAAAGGAAAAACAGAACATCAAGGACTGCATCTGTACCCAAAATCAATTCTATTGAATGCTAAGCATAGAGGCTTCAAGATAGATACTGCAAGAGAGAGATTGTTTGGTTTACCTATTTGTTTCCTGATATGCTTCACCAACAGATATGTACAGAGAGACATGATGTTTCCAAAGAGAGTCTGAAGTTGCTATGATAACAAGCTTTGTATTCTGGTTAATGGTGCACCATACTACATGAAATGGCCACTCAATCCTCACCCATATGATCCTAAATGCAATATAATCCCTAACAATCTTGATTCAATTCAGAATGTTGCTATCAAACAATGCGTGTGCATTAGACTTGAAAAACGGAAGGCTAGAGAAAGTCACACGAAAGAACCATTGACTTTCGAGTGGTCAAGATAGTACTTCTTTTAAATATGTTCCTACAAATATGGACCCAAAAGGAGATTCAAATGTCAGGAATCTGAAGTTCGATAATATCGGTCTGTCATTATCTGTCATTGTTGGGTTGGTATTTGTGGACAATAATAAAGTTTGAGAGCTTGATTAAAATATACTCTTGACAGTTATTATGATTTAATATGATACTGACAGGAAAGATGTGCGGTAGAAAAACTGGATGCTTCTATCCAGCTTCCTTGCAGCTAAGGATTGAAAAATGACTGGTCCTGCAAATATCATATGGTGGCAAATATCATAAAAATAGTTATCCATAGATGTGCGGTAGAACCAAACTGTACTTTTAAAAATATATGATATTTAAGAAATATCGTAAAAGACGTGTCTTCGGGGCAGGATTCATGTTTCAGGATTCGTTTAGTTCATGAAAGAAAAAGAAAAAAAATATGGTCAACAAAAAAATAAAGAAATTTTTTTTGTTTGGTTAAAATTTTAAAATAAGAGAAATGAAAGAATAGTATTTTCATAAAAATAACATTCTCATATTTTATGAGAACATGAAAAATCTTTTTTTTTCCACAGGTTAGAAATTACAATTTTTTTTTAAATTACTTTTAAGCCATCAAAATCTATAGTTTTTCTTTTTATTAAAAATATAATAAATATTTTACATAATTTAAAAAATAAATGCTCAACCAAACATAAGCCGCTCTAACATATACCATTTTTTATAGTCAATCAAACATACCATAACTATTTTCTCATGCATCATATTTTTCAGAACCAACCTCTCGGGGAAAAAAAAATCGGTGAGAATTCTACCAAATACAAGGTTTCGACGCCCATCTTTTTTCTGTTCCAAGGATTGGAGGAGGAGGAGGAGAAGAGACAGGGGAGGGAACAGAGAGAAATGAAAGGATGCAAGCTATGCGAGAGGGTGGCTTTGATGTAATGCGAGTCGGACCATGCGAGGCTGTGCTGGGAGGTGGCCATGAAGGCGGCGGTGGAGAAGAGGAGGAAGGAGGAAAAGGTGGTGGCGGATATGGAGAAGATGAGGAGGAAGAAGAAGAGGGAATAGAGGAGGAAGAGGAATTAGAGGAGGAGGAGGAGGAGGAGCATGGAGAAAACCAGGTGGCGCCGTGGTCGTTAAAAATCGAATATACTTAAACGAAAATAAGCACAAAAGGACTTTTGAATGGCAGAAAGTGCTTTTGGCCCTCCAAAAGCTCCCCCAAACAGAGCCTAAGAAATCCATATTTTCTTTTAATCTGTATATATTTCTTGCTAATATATGTATATTTCTGCTCAATTTCGTTCTTATATGATTGCTTAAATACAGGAGGTTAATTGCATTTTTTTCCCCTTTTCCTTAATTTGTATTTTAATTTAAATATTTTTATTGTGGTGAAGTAAAAAGGTAAAACAGGTGACGTACTGGAAGCTGCGGATACTTGATATTTCTTTCTTGATTAGTCTTTGAGAACATAATTTAAATTACAACTGTCTGTATCTTATTCTTCCATATTTTCCTACTTTTATCATTTCAAGAGATCAAAAATTGTGTTAATTTTGTACCTTTCTAGATTTTTCTCTTTTTCATATGCATGTCTCCGACAACCTTATGGGAAAATGTTTTTTTATGATATCAAAATTTAATTCCGCTTTTCATGATCTAAACTTGATCATCTTGGGTCGGATTTTCGGTCAAAGTTGCCGGCTCAGGTCATGCACTGCCACCCTAATCCCAAGGGGCCAGATCTTTAACCTACATCCTTGTTAGTTAAAATTGGTCTTAGATGCATTTGTTGTAATACCTAATTTAAAAACAGGTTACTAAAGTTGGCTCATTTATAACATGAATCCATTTAGGGTCAAGCTCATGCCGAGTTGGTGGACGGGGTCATAGATTGACGCCCATTTTTATCCAAGTTGTGAATGCATACTCTTGCATAACTTTGCAATCCCCATGCGTATTTAGTGCTGTACTTTCCAATTTTGATTGTTGTACTCTCTCTCCAAAGCATCATCCAGCAAAAAGAGCCCACACCTTGGTGAGAGATGGAGGGGCATTTAGGCCAAGCATGTGTTCCGTAAAGTTAATAGAACTGTGGATTGGGTAACTGCTTATGTAACCAGTCACTTCAGTAGTACCTTATGAGCTGGTGATAGGGAGTTATTCCTGGCACTCCGAGCTATTTTGTTTTTTGATTTTATTAGATGCATGTGTACTCGTCAGCTATGGTCCCCCTGTCTTACAAAAAAAAAAAAAAAAAAGAACACGCACACCCACACCGCTTTAAACAGCCACTGGAGACTCGTTATGTTACAATAACCAGTATTTAAATAATTATACCAACCACTGGCACCGAAACCCCAGCGGACGCATTTGTGATAATATCATTTCCACGACCAAATGTGTCAAATTTGCCATCTCTAGTGTGCTTAAAAGCGTGTAATATATCACGATTTGGTTGGTAAGATGCATGTCTGATGCTATATCTTGCATAATGCAGTCTCTTAGGAGCAACGTCCATGGGCTCAATATGAGCCGAGGTCATCTTTACACAGCTCTTTGATGCAACCTTTTGGTAATTACCGCACGCGAGTTGGAGATACCGAATATTACTAGACTTGAATTTGTGATGGTAAAACTGTAGATGAGCCCATGCATGACCATGTAAGACGGATTGTGCTAATGTGCAGTTCTAGGGACATCAGCAAGTGCCTTCAACGGAAGCCACATGATCTTATTAACTGGTTTAATCAGGACCCGAAGTCCATGAGCCATGGGGCCTGCAAACCGCACTGGCATTCACAGGCTCAACGTGCCTATGAAGGTTCGAAAATGAACCTATCTATGGTGGAGTTAAACCCTCTCCTAATATAAAACAAGACTTTTGATGCATTACTTGTTTAGTTTAACTACTTGATTATTGTAAGCAGTTCTTGGTTCGCACTTACTTTTTCATTGTTATTTTAGAATGCGTAGATGTTATTATATTAGCATTTGTGTGAGATGAGAGAGCAGTCTCTGAGAAGCAGTCATGGTGGCCAGATGGGAGTCCAGCAAACAATGGAACAACTAGAACAGCATAAATTACTCCAAAGGGAAGCAATGAAAAACCTGGAACTGCTTTAGCGGAAAAAAAAAAAAAAAAAAAAAAACTTGAACTGCCAGAATCCAAGAAACTCAGGATAAAATATGCTCAACAATCATTCAGTTTATGAGAGGGCGTTGAGAACCAAAGAGGGAGGAGTCAGAATACCATTATTACATAGAGAATCCCAACTACAAAAAGCTTCAACCAGCTTCCTACTGCCACGGCGGTTGATCATTTTTACCTTCTGAGAAAAATGATATCCAACATCTAGCATTAGCTTTAATATCAAAAAGAAAATAGGTGCTTGGTACAAATAATATATACTCAAGTTCAATAATAAGAATAACAATAATAATAAAAGATTCCTCACACTTCATGGCTGCAATACAGATAAAGAACCAAATCATATAGGTTAACATGAAGTAATAAGCAAGTGAGAGAGTATCATACGAACAGAGAGCTTTAGAAAATGTTTGTACCAGAGCTCCTTCATTGGTCGGCGGGTGAGGAAGAGGGGCTTCTTCTGGGAATAAGATTGGAAGGGGGAAAGTGGGTACACCATGAGACGAAGGGCAAGAGATCTACATTCCGTTCTTTTTTCTTCAAGACCCTCATGGGCGAGCATATTATATCATGTCGTCAATATGATCAAGGGCAGCCTCGGTCGTTAAATAACAAGAACTAAAGTGGTCAAGCAGGACAATAAAAGAGAACACTCATATGGAGAAAGATGAATGTTTGCATCCTCCTCTGCATAAAATTTCAGATCAACGGGTCGAAGGGAATCAAAGGTCCAAAAGTGAAGGTCAAAGGGAATATTGAAAATCCCAAGTAGGAGATATTTTGATTTACCAGGAAACTTCATTGAACACGAGAAAATAAGCAAACCTTCCGCAACCGCAGGCACAAAATTAAACACATGCATGTTGATACCGGGCAGGCAGTTATGCTTCATATGATGAATTATCAGAAACAAAAAGATCTACAAGAATAAGGAATGATTTGCATGATATCTATGATTCGGTTACAAGATACACCAGGCTTGCCGCCTCTTTTTTTTTAATGGAATTGAGATGTAGAAACCAGAGCTTGAAATGGATGGTCACAAATGGCATGCTTGCCACCTCTGTTAGGTTTTATGGAACTGAAACAAAGGAATCAGAACTAAAAATGGATGGATCTTGGTAAGGACCCTAAAGCACAAAAGAAATCTGAAGTAATCAATTTTCTGAAGTTGGGAATTCTTACACATGCCATAGAGATTATAGGATACAATCTTTGGTAAATGAATCAATACCCTCTCAAATAATTAGAACACACATCCATTTTAGGCATGCAAGGACTCACTTTCATATTTATTCTCAGCTTTTGGTCTGTCAACTTTATCAACTTTGGTCACTATAATGCTCAAAATTGGAGCCAAACTGAAAGATGGATATAGTGTCAGAGATTAAGTCGTGTAAGGATGGATTTTCACAGTTATTTTCCTGTCTTTATTCTCTAAGGGTATGTTTTGCTGTCCAGGAAACCTTGGAAAAGGAAAAGATTTTTGAAGGAAAAAGAAAAGCCTAGCTAAATTTGGAAAACCCTAATTTTCCCATAATCCAAATGGCTGGAAAACAGTTATTTCTCTGTCTCCATTCTCTAAGGGTATGTTTTGTTGTCCAGGAAACTTTGGAAAAGGAAAAGATTTTCTAAGGAAAAAGAGAAATCTAGCTCAATTTGGAAAACGGTTTTCTATATTGTTTTAATTTTCCCATAATCCAAATGGCTGGAAACTCGAATTTCCAAAACTTCATTTTTCCAATACGTTGTCCAAGAAACCAAATATATCCTAAAGTAATGAGCCTATATCACGAAAACTACATTTTTTTCGGAAGAAAAAAGGGGGAGAGGCGGGAATCTTACATCTACAATAAAAGAAAGGTCTTCACAAACATCTAAAAATGCTTTAGATTCATCACGGAGATCAATATAATTAAATTGACTTTTTTCAATAAATAACCTCTATGTCAGATCACAGTACTCATACAGAGCATGCCACTCTCTACAACTGCTGGGTGACCAATGAACTGGATATCTTGTCAGAATTCATGCAAAGACGGGGATGGTACTGGGAGTGGTTAATCATTAAGTTTCAGGTTTTATTTTATCTAACCCTTTTCAACTTTGAATGGTATTTCTCAATTGCTGTCATCACTTAAGTTTGGTGCCTCCATAAAAGAGATTTATTCCAGTCCATTTTCAGAAGAGATAGACAGTGGCTCTGTCGCCCAAATGGACGAATGTTATGTTACCGCTAAAATTAATTTAAAGACTAAGAACACAAGCTTCTTGGAAGAAACAATGTTTTACAAGTTTGTGATGAAACCTCATCCACTCCAGGTCTTTGAATTCCTTAGGGTTTCATATCTGATTTCAAGTTGTTCTGGTTTTGAGAAGATGAAAACTGAAGTATCCAGAAGTAATAATTGTCCAGTCCCAAATGTGACCTCAAGCCCCACTTTGACTCATAATTTAAACAGAAGGTGGATTAAAATGTGCTAGAACCCATACAGGGAAGACAGAGATCTCATTCAGCAGGTTGAAATTGCATTTTGATGACTAAAATAACTTAACCAAAAAATTGATGTAGATATTCCAGTTGAAATTCTCAAACATTTTCTGCTTCTGGTCCTCTAATGTTAAGGCTGAAACAGCAAACATCTTAAACAATGACAGTAAGATAACATGACAGCCAAAGCAACCTGACAGTGGGCATTTTGATTTCTAGAGCAAAGAAAAAAGTCGAAGGGGGCAGGCATGCAATGACATCAGAAGGAATTTATAGTAAGCAATCCTAGGATGTTGCTGGTGCAGCTAACAAGCCAAAATAAGCCCGACAGTACCCTAGTTTCTGTTCACCAGTGCTGTGCATGCTACAACGCCATAAACAGTACTGGGGTCAGTTTGCGTCCTTTACTCAGTATTTCACATAGTCTCCATTCTTGTTTAGCACTTCTATTTGCTGTTAAATAGTAGGACAGCTGGTGAGTTACCAATTAGGGGTTTTAGCAGTTGTTTTGGTCATGTTTATTTCATTTTAGAAGACTCCTACTGGAAGAAGAAAGTTGGCTGGTTGAAATTATTAAGATAGATATGTATGCAGCTGGAAAGAGGTGGTGTACTTGATTGTTTTTTTCTTTTTGAGAAGAAGTGGCCGCAGGCCTTCTTTCCCTATCCTCTTTCTATTCTTCTTCTTGATTCCGCTTATCTACTCTCTATTCTCCACAAATCTCTGCAGTTTTTCCTCTCCCCTCACCCCAAACACTGTTCTCTACCTACTGAATCTCTAATTCCAATTGGAGGTCACATCAGTCTAGTATCGCAAAGATTTATAAAAATTCCATGATTTTCGTTCTTCTTCCACTTTATTCCTTTTCTTTCAACTTTTGGCCAGATTCCTTCAGCCCGAGGCTTGTTCTTTGCCTCTACAGTGTCATCACATTCCCATGGTGCAGGCATCCAAATGTTTTCAGATCTGATATGAAAATACAGACTGTAAAAGTATCGAAGATCGACCTTTGGAGGACTGGTCTACATCAGTTGCTCTAGTAGTTGATTGAAGGCAGGTTCAGAAATATATTTCAAATCCCAAATAGCTTAGGTGATTGTGATTGCATAACTTTACAAGTGCACAGACAAGGCAGAAGTAGATTGTCTTACTAGTATAGGATGTTTGTTATAGATGCCACATTACCGAACACATATTCTCATCAGGAGGGTAGGTCTCATTTAAGGTTCACATGCTCCCTTTGAATTGGGTAATTGAACCTAAGAGTTTCTCTTGACTTTTTTACACCACGCCCAACGCCCCTAAATCGGAGGAGCCTCTGTGAAGCTGGTCATAGAATTTCAGTAGCTTCTTTTCCCATGTGGAAAGCCGGGAGGCCACCCCATGCATCCAAAAGGTGGGCACTCCAATACTTAACAGATCGAAAGAAAAAGAGATATTTAAAGTTGTCACTAAGATCACGAAGGTTGAGATTAAAGAAGCAAGTCAAAGAGAGTGAATCAATTCTTAATGAGTCCGATGATGCTTCAGTGGTAATTCAAAGATATATAATCTCCTTCCCTCTATTCTTGGAACGAGGAATTTGCCAAACTAGTCAAAAGTTTGGTAGGGTTCTTCCTTTAGACAATGTTTGAAAAACCATGGTACAGGGGAGTAGTGGTCATGCCCTGGTACAATATACACCACAGTATACAGCCAAATCTGCTCATGGTTCATGAAGTTTTGGAATATTATGATATGGGACACCCACAATACACTTAGGTATGGGAGTATTATACCGTGGTATGAATATGATTTCTTTTTCAAACCTTGCTTCAGGACAAGTGAAAAGAGAGGTTGGGCTGTGATCATGAATCTCCTCAGAAGCTTGGAAAAAGTCCTAGATGTAGGATAGAGGGGGTGCCTTTGGGTTTCTTTACTCTTGTTCATTATCAAATATTGTTTCTTGAATGCACAAGTTATTTGAGAAAAAGGACAAAGGAAGACTTACTAAGTATATTTTTCAGAAATGAGATGAATTCCTTTTCTCTAAAAACATAGCTGGATATGATTGATAAGAAGGTTATTTCTTATAGAAGAGCTCGGGACTTCAAGGTGAAACGGAGCCATCTTGCCACAGGTACAGTTTAGTTTTTGTAAAGTAGAGATGCAGCAACCGAAAGCATTTAAGTTAATCATCCACAACTTTGAACTCCTTGCATCTAAATATTAATAAATTCAAAATCTCTTCAGCGTATGTCTTCAAGGATTTGAACAAAGTGCGGATAAATCTCCAAATATGTTTCTTAGTTTTTTCTGACCCTTGAACTTATGAAAGTTGAGCAGAAGAAATTGAGCTCCACACTATAAAGTTTTAAACCGAAATAAAAGAATCAATTCTTTGTCAATGGGTGGTAAAGCAGTCCTTGTGAACTTAATTCTATTAAGTCTTTTGACGTGCTTTATGCTTATTTTACCTGCATCTGAATATTTTATCCAAAGGCCTGCTATTATGAGGAAAAATATTTCAGCAAAGAATTGATTCTAGAATACAGGATACCATTTAACAAAATCGAAAAGGGTGCATAAGCAAAAAAAAAAAAGAAAAGATTATTTGGGTAAATTGGCCCTTAAAATTACAAACAAAGGCATTACTGTAAATGGAGTTGATAATTATGATGGCAACTACTGCATATGCGTATATTTGATATTTAATTCGTTAATGTTTTCAATTATTGTTTGGAAGAAACAGTTTCACTGGAATTATGGCATCATAATTTGGGACTTCGCTACGCAAGAGCAATAGTTATTTCCTTAATTTAATTTCTCTAATTCATGGGCTTAATACAGACCAACAATGGTGGACATAGGACAATGGGTGTGTGGGAAAGAAGTTAACTCTTTAGGATTATCTCCACAAGCTCTTACATGTTTTGGCAGTCTTTGTTTCCATTTCTCATGGCCAGATGGTTTATGTACTTTGATCATCTAAGGCTGGTGTTTTCCCTTCTTAAGAATGGGGTTTCTGTTGGCTAATTTGTTTTCGGTTTTTACTTTCGTAATTGCTAAGCATCACATGAATGAAAACCCCAATTTAAAAGCTTATTGCTGTGGTGGGGCCTGCCCTACCACAAATAGTATGAAGTCATCTGTCAAGATCAAGCAGATTACAGCTGACTAAGCTCTTGCTTCTTCTATTTCTTGTTTTCCAAAGGAAATAATACTAATTGGAAGTCCACCTGTCATTGCTCAGAAAAGATAGGAAGCCAATTATAAGGGTAATCTTATGCCAAAATGAAATGGGAGAGACAGCCAAGATAAATATCGACGACAAATAATTAGTTCAATAACTAAAAACTCTCAACATGAACTTCGGATGTCCTAAATGATCATACTAAGCAGGAGAAATTAGTAGCTAGCAATGTAATTGGAACTACTGAAAACTATACAAGAAAACTTAAAAAGTGTAGCACAATTTATCAATGCAGTGAAATAGCAAAGCTGTTGCATAAAGTAATTTACATAAAAGCTCAAGATTTTTTACCTGGAATTATAAGGACCATGCCACAGGATGCATACTCTTCAAGCATCTAGCAAAGGGAAAAAATAGAGAGAGAGAGATGCTTGAGAATCCAGAAAAATGATTTCCATGAATTAATTGAGAATAATCGAATGCAATTCCAATAATATGGTGATAACTTTTAAAAATGATGGCAGAGCACTTAAATTATCACTAGTCCCGTAATGCATATATTCACCTAATGATGCCATAGATATCAAGAAGGTCTAAGCACTTCAGCATCACATCTAGGAACCGATACTTGCTAATCAATTCTGTAAAGGACTATCTTTGGTGCGATCACTCAATTTTTTATATCTTTCATTACAAGTTATATCCATGCCAGCTGATGTTTCCACCTTATAGATCTTTGCACATAGACTCAAGCACCTCTCCCTAACAAAGCCTGCTTAAAATTTTAGCTTTTTGATTCTCCAAAGCTTTGACCTATAGCCCTCAAAAACTTCTCCAGAATACTGATCCCTTGCTCTATGAATCTTAGGTTTATGCACATCCATTTCAAATTCTCATAACCTCCTCCTGTAATTTTCTTAAAAAATATATATCGAGCCTTGTATCTAGTTTCTTAGATATTTCCTTGAGTTAACGAGAATGCATCGATAACATAACACACTAAAAGCACCTCTCCACGCAATCCATACAAGATTTAATTCTATTAGATGTATTATAATTTATCATTCTGTTTAATAAAACTAGCAAATCTATATTACATCTTGTGCAACAATTTAATTGGAGCCTAACCCTTATTTGCATTTCTAAGAAATTTTTTGCGAAGAATTGATTTTAGAAAGAAAAAGATAAAACAATAAATAAACAGAAACATTAGTAAACAAGACTAGGTAATCATGTATAGTGCCTAGACATGAGTTAATCAAGCACAATAATCTCACAACAAGAGATGTATATAACATATGGTTGCAATGTA
Source organism: Phoenix dactylifera (assembly GCF_051530095.1). Classification (NCBI taxonomy): domain Eukaryota; kingdom Viridiplantae; phylum Streptophyta; class Magnoliopsida; order Arecales; family Arecaceae; genus Phoenix; species Phoenix dactylifera. The sequence continues at coordinate 21,811,392 of NC_143203.1, forward strand.
ATGAATAATTTCCACTTCATATTTCAACTCTTCCGATGTAATGGACAACTTCCACTTCAAGTTTCAACTCTGTAAATGTAAGAAGATTATAAATACAACTTCAAGAGACCATCAAATAACCTTTTATGATACTCACAGTCTAGAAAAAGAAAATCATGAACAAAAAGTTCAAAGTGCCCCCAATTTGTCACATAATCCATGTCAAGCATATAAATCATTCTGCAAATAGTGAACCAAAAAACCTCAGTCCCCTCCACCGCACCATTTTTTCAGTTTGCTTGGGTATGTTCCAATATTAAGATATATGGCAAGAGGTTAATTCAAAAATCAAACTGCAACAAAAACATTAAGATTTTGTAAAAAGCAATATTTTCAGTAATCCCTCAGTAGTAATAGAGTGTTAAATCAGCAACTCATGCTAGAGGCATGATGACCTTTGGGACGTTGAGCATTTCATGGATGCCAGTTTCACAAATTTCACCTGGCACTAGAATGTCAAATCACCAACTCACCCTTTAAAACAAGATGACTCCTTAAACCTTGGGAATTCCATGACTGCCATTTTCAAAAATTTCATCTGTCCTCCAAACTAATGTATATAAAAAGCAATCAAAAAATGTTTCCCTTTTCTTAGTTCACACTATTTTAGGTTGTGTTTCATCCATTTTTTTGTTTCTGCAAAACAGAATAAATCAAAGAGTCCCCATACATAATTCCCACAATAAGGTATTTGTAAGCACTTGTCTCTACAAAATATTGTTCCAAAGCTTAAAGGCAGTGTTACTCAAACACATGATATGGGTGCAAACACCGCCAGTTCAATATGATAGCACCGGCAGCAAACCGTTCTAATAACAAAACAAGATTAGTGCAATTGTTGGACACTAGTTCTCACATGAACTATTATGTACTAACCATACCGGTCCGCATCGACAATTGATACTACACACATATCAAGAGCAATATATGCTTGTTCCTTTTATTCTTGTTGATACTAATAGTTTCAATCAATACCAATAGTAATGGTACCATACTATACCATACAATTCCGACTGAAAACTGGCATAGGACCTGGTGCCATATTTCAAACTTTGCTTCAAATGGCATGCTATTTCCATATTGAGTAGCAATACTTATTGCACACTTCTACGATATTTATCATCTAAAAATCACTTTGGATATTTCCCATATACACCCGCGATACTTCCCTAATACCTCTAGAAATGAGAAAGAGCTCTATTTTGTTTCATCTTTTGATGCATATCTAGCTTTTAAAAATGAACAGTTAATTTTGGAGTTTGTGATGTTGATATTATTGTATACAATATAGATTATGATCTACTGATTTGAATGATGAGTAAACACTAGAGTTTGTGGATGTTAATGCTAAAGTACGACTATATTATCTTGATAATCAACCATGCTTTATATATGTTTTGTTGCATATATGAAAAACATATATATCTTGTTGAAAATCATCACCATATCATACCTACTTTTCAAGATTTATCATGTTGATGTTCTGTTTCGTGTTGTACCCGTATCACGTATCTGTATCCATACTTCATAGTTACATGAGTTTAAATTGCAACCAATAAGGTAAATCTCTCCACTCATAAGAGGGTAAAATTTTAAAAGTTAGATAGGTGAGGTATGAAAGCAATAGTTCTCAACCCCCCCTATCTTGATAAAATTTCTAAAATTGGAAACAGTAAGGTATGAAAACAAAAAAGTGAAGTAAATAAACTCATCCCACCTACCTCCTGACCTAACTATATCTGTAGATTAAAAAAACCTCAAAACGAAAAATTTTAAATTTGATCCCAATGCCCCACACCACTTCATTTTGAAGAAAACCATAGTTAGAAACTACTAAGAAGATCCCAATTCCCCCACACAAGACTTATTTTTTAAAACAAAGTTACCTTTTATGCAAGGAAACAAATTATTCATAAAAATGAAAAACTGTTCTGCAGACTTAGTTTACCAATATTCTACCCAGCAAGTTATGAAAACAGTCATGTTGAACCGAATTCATGCTTCCAGCTAAGTCAAGATTCATTGCATCTAACATACATACACATAATGAATCCTAATGCCATGGTCCTTATGGTAAGCCTTAATAAGAATGACTTGTAAAAAGGATACATAAAGACGATCAATAATAGTTTGGATAAGTAATAAATTCACCGACAGTAGCACTGAACAGAGCAGCACCGATACCATAATTAACGACTCACAAGTCAAAAAGAGTATCTCCATCAGACATTAAAACAAAATTACAACCAACCCCCAAAATTCTAAAGCTAAAACTCCTCTTGAGAACCACAACTCCAAGACATCAGAATTCGTGTAAATATATGCAAATGACTTCGAACTTATCTTAAACCATTGACAGCCTCCAAATTTGACCTTTCAAAGCTCAGGATAAAAAAAAAACAAAAAAATGGAAATTTGAAAGATACAAATATGATCAATTCACCATTTTTACCTTCAGAGGCACCAGGGCGCTCATTCTCCTCCTCCGGCACTGGTTGCAGCTCCGAATCCTTCCCCACCGCCCCATCACCACCGTCCGCTGATGATCTCCTGGTCCGTGATCCCGCACCAGTCCCATCGTCGGGGTAACGTACCACGACCACAGGGCACACGCAATGGTGGACACAGTAGTCACTGACACTCCCGAGCCGGCTCTTGCTGCTCCTCCTCGAGGCACCGAAACCCCTGCTCCCCATGATGACGGCGCTGAGACCGAGCCTCTCCACCTCGAGGCAGAGCCTCTCCTTCATGTCGTGGTCCTTGACGATGTGGATCTTGAAGGGGATCTGAGCATCTACGAGGGGCTGCGCCAGGTCCTGAGCCTTGGTGGTCGTGAAGGCGTCGAGGTCGTTCTCCAGCTTCTGCTGCGACTCCTCGGAGTCGGGACCTTCGGCGGCGGCCGGCGCGGAGGGGGAGACCGAGAGGTCGATCGAGCCCCAGTCGGCGCCGTAGAGGACGCTGGTGGTGCGGACGTGCAGGAGGATCACGGCGTCGCCGGGACGGAGGTAGTTCTGCACCGCCCACCGTACGGCGTAGGCGCTCTCGTCGCTCAGGTCGACGGCTATCGCGATCCGGCGGTGCGAGCCCGGGCTCGCTGCCGCGGCGGCCGAGAAGAAGAAGCGTGGGGAGGAAGGCTGGATCGCCTGCGCGGCTGCCGCCGCCGCCGCTGCCGCCGCGGCCTTGCGATCGGTCTCCGGTGACGTTTGCTTGGGATTCATATCGCGAATGAGATTAGGGTTTGGGGGGGTTTCTGGAGAATTTTTGTACTATTTTTACACTGAGAACGGGAGAGAGAGAGAGAGAGAGAGTTGAGATCTGATCGTGTCCAGTTCTTGAGGGCTACGAGTTACAGTTTGTTCGTTTTCCGCCCGAGAAATATTGGGGAAAAACGGGCTCGGTATTATACGACTGGATTTTAGAAGAGAATATTAGATTTTTTTTATAGAATATTTTATATTTGGAGATTGCATTGTGAAATTATAAATCAATATATGTATGTATGTATGTATGTATGTATGTATGTATGTATGTATATGTATGTATATATATACTCATATATACAAGATTTTTAATAAGTGTGTACTGGATGTTTGAAAAATATGTATCAATCCTATCGTATGGACACTTGTGGGTAAATTTATCCAAGAATCTATTAATATATATCATTCTATAAACGAAACAGGCTATATTTTCTTACAAAATTAATAACTAAGTGGAATTTTCCTACCAAAATAGACTAGGTAAACAAAAGAGATATCATGACATACCTACTGCTATGGTTCTTTTATTCATTTCATCTTTACAATAGAATTTTACCCCAGTTATTTACTTTTTTCTAGATTTTTTTTTAAAAATAAAGTAAAACAAAAGATAAAGGGAAGTTTTGCATGCCTTATATTGCTTTATGATTTCTATATTAAATAGGATACCGTCGAAACAAAGAGGTTTTTAACCCAATCCGTCATTATGGTCTTTTTTTTCTCCGTCACACCTTATTGCCTCATTATCTACAACTACTCTTGCCTGTCCTCCTCTTTTTATGATATCATTGCTAAAATATAAAAATCCAGCTACTAGAGCCAATTATCTTTATTATCGGAGTTGTCTTACATCATCGCCTTCATATCCATCACTTTAGTCGTCATCCATTTCTTTTCACTAGCAACACATCCTTGTGAAAGTACATTGAAATTCAACACTTGGGTCACCTTGCCTCCAATAAATGTTCCCTATCACTTATCTCATTAAAGAGAGAGGAGGTACTAATTTTTTCAATCTACTCAGCTCAGGGTTCTCATAGAAAATAATAAAAATATAATAAAAAAATATAAAAGTAAGGTCTAAACTTTTTTTACTGATACTAATTGAATAACAAAACTAATTACATTGCTTCTGGTCGGCTTCATCTTTTAGACAAAAAAAAATATTTTTTTAAAAAAATAAAAAGTAATTAATAAAAAATTATGCTAAGAATTAAATTATTATAAATTTATATCTCGATTCTTGCATCAATTTTGGTTTCTATTGTCTTATCATTTTTATCTTCGAATTGAAATATATATCTAATGGAAAAAAAATGATGAAAAATCAAAGTAACGCATGCGCGTATAACTAAGATCTTAAATATTGTAAAATAGGGAGAAGAATCAGATTGGGATTCTTACAGATGTTTTCACAATTGTCAGCAAATAAAGTTCTATGATTCTGCTGGAAAATTAGAGGAAATTGAGGACCAGTGATTAAAAAAAATCCATTCCGTTGGCTATCGTTATCATGAATCATGCCCTGAAAGCATCAATATTGAGTTTGCAAATGCTACAATAAAATTGTAATATTTTATGATTTTTTTTCTGTGAAATTTTTCATATAGGAAAATAGAACTTGTTGCTTCGGATGGATCTTTTAAATTCATTATTGTTGCCTCTTTATTTTCTTGCAGACTTTTCATTTTTTTTCAATACTGCTAACAGTCAATGCTTACTAAAAAGATTAACTTTTAAAATCTAATAAAAGTTTGGATTAAATAAGGTGATGATTTTGAGATTTAAATAGTTCAAACATAGACCTAATAATTGTTGGAAAATGCTTTTTTAGGGCACCGAGTAATGCACACAAAAGTTCCTTCAACCTACCTAATGCTGGCTCGGCAGCTCTACTGCATTCAATCACCCTCCATGAACAATGACAAACACTTTCAAACACTAGTTATAATTAGATATAATTCTATTATTCTAAACAACATGCATTGAATGGATGCACCTCATTTATAATTAATGTACTGAATTTGAGATGGATCCAGTTCATTAAAGGAATAGACCAATACATAGAACAAATGAAAACTGAACCTGCCCAATGAAATTTGGTGATTAGAAATACCAATTAGGTAAACCATTTCAAAAAATTCAAGTCAAGGTAATTGAAGATTTTTTATTACATCATCCATGAGAACAAATTTAGTGAATATTTGAAACACATGAATCAAGCGTCTGCTAGTGCTCAAAATTAAAATATTGAGGACAATATGCAAAAAAAAACTGAGTCTTGTGCCCCCCAAAACAATCTGTCAAGATAATGGCTTACACCTGATGAGAAAAACTACTACAAGCACCCTCAATCATTACAAAGCCTCCAACACAGATATTCCTATCACCGAAACCAAGTTGAACAATGAACATAATATCAAATTTACATCTTAAATAACGAAAAGAGAAAGGGTGCACGGTTCTGTTCCTTCCACAGGAGTAAAAGCCTATGATCTACAAATAGGACATAAGCCTAAGCACAACAAATCTAAAATGTTCATGACATTTAAGCCTGTTATTGTCACCAATTGAACCTCTAAACTGTCACCCAGACAAGCCTGAAAATGAAGGGATGAAGGATGACGATCGATTCTTCTTCCACAGTGCACAACTATATCATTTGATTCAAGCAGAACAAAGGATTACAAAGTTACACTTTACACTGAATCAACCCCCTGAACCTGCTGCCGAGCGAGGTACTTTTCCCTTCGTTCTTTCTGAGAAAGAGAATAAAACGAGACGAACAAAAAATTAGCAGCAAGGCTCAGAACAGAAAAAAAGGATAACTCATGAATGAATGTGGAAGATTAATTTACCCATTCATCTATGACAAGCCCTTCACCGATAATCTTAGGACCTGCATCTTCTGGGGGTTTCTTGAGAGCCTCAAGTGCTGCCTCAGCCTCAGCAAGCTGACGCTTCAGTTTTTCGATTTGCTTCAGCAACAATCACAACGTACATCATTGCTTGATACGTTAAATAATAAACAGTAATTTACTATCTTTGGCATGAAAATAGTGGGAAAAACGATATTTGGCAGGCTGGCTTACAGGGCTGGGGCGTTCTGCATCCAAGAATACAACCTGAAGAATTTGCTCCACTGCAACCTCATCTTTCTGTTCGTCAAACTGTTGCGGACATCCAAAAATTGTTACGCTTACTTTCAATGGGTGTTGATGCAAAAAAACTCCACTGACAATATTTAAATAATGCTGCTTTTTAATAATATATTGCAGTCCCAGTTATAAGATGATTTCAATGCAAGTGCAGGGTTGTTATTGCAGTTCATTATTTCTATTACCAACCAGGTCTATTTTGTGATGACTTGTTAGCTAAGCAAATGGAAACGGTCACCCCCTAACACCATCCATTGGATTAAAAAACAAGATCCATATGCCATTAAGTATAATAGAATATTCGAAAGTAGTTGAAGAAAAATAACAATAGCTTCAGCCAATCACATTCAGAATTGTTTTTACAGCTCAAACATATTCAAATCTTCATAAAGTTTAGCAGCCATTTTTTCTAGTCATCCTCAATATTATGAGACTTTATGAAGCTAAATTATCTTCTAACATGATTCTTCTGCCCATCAGAAGAAGATACGTACAGGTTCCAGGCTAGGTTATCTTATAAATCCAAAACTTTAAAAATTTGATAAAACAAACTGAATGGCAAAGCTAAAGTAGGTTATATCAAACTTTATTCCGATATGTCTTGTTCCAAGAGGAATAGTTAAAGTTCATCTGAAGGAGTTGGTTCTCCAAAAGAAAAAAAAGGAATTTCAGCCAATACATGAAAAAAGTTGAAATGGAAGTGACATGGTCGATCCATATTTGGCTGAAACCAGTCAAATTGACCAACCGATCAGCGGGCTGGTCTTGGTCAACATGTTTGTATTTTGCCAACATGTTCGAAGTAGAGCTGAAAGAAAGCTCTGGAAACAAATCTTAGACCTTGCCAAATTGGAATTAATTAAAAGAAACAGACTCACCAGTTCTGGCACATATTCCATAGGTCCTTTCACCTTCAAACTCACAATCTTAAACTTAACCTTGCTCTTTTGATCCATTGGCTTTTCATTGTTTTCTGGATGCTCCACAAACTTGAAAACTGGCATTTAATATGGAGATAAAATAAAAACACTATTACAGGAATTTTATAAGAATCAAATTCCTATTTTCTTTTTTTCCTACAAGAAAAAAAATCAACAAAAGCAAATATATAAACAAGGTTACCAGTTGCTATGATACTCTCCCCAGGAGAAAGTATACCACCAGGAGGACGCATGAAACAGCTCTTTGGTGCAGTTGTTTGAAACTAACCATTCCATTGGTCAAGATTTGGCCAACAAAAATATATAATGAGAAAAATATCAAAACCAAAGTACCAATCAACAGAAATAGTAGCTAGTGGGTATGAAAAATGAAAGATTCAAAATGCGGATAAAGAATTTCCAACTTAGAACAAATCGTTACCAAAGATATGCATTGATCATGCTCAATGCTGTCAACTATTATTCATGAGACTTATAAAGTCTATGAAAGTTCAAATACTTACAGCATTCCATACACACCTTAAATGCTACATGAGATTTGCTGGTATTCTTTATCCTGACTGCACTTCTAGCCTGTTTACCCGGTTCATCTTCAATGACGAATTATTTAAAGGAAAGTTAATACAAAGAATAATAGAATAACTTCGAAGCGTTAATGCTGAAAACCACCAGCCAAGAAATTAAAACATGCAAACAAAAAGCTCAAAACCAAGCATAAAGCACAGTTAAGCTCAAGATGTTATTAATTTTGGTAATTAAACTGGGAATATCAGTGGAAAATGAACTCATTCTTCTGCATCGATTCAAACACATAAAACAAAACATGACATTCATGGGGTACTCCACAGAAGGAAAGGCCCTGATCGCTAATGTATAGTAATTAGTAATGCAATTGCAAGAGTAAATAATTACAGTCCAAATCTTCCACTGGATAATGAATCAACCAAACTCAGAATCATTTGATTCAGTTCTCACGAAATAATTTCTGACAGATAAAATAAACATCATGAGTAAAATCACTATAAATCATAAAATATTAAAAATTTCAAAAAAAAAACAAAAACAAAAACCCACCAAAGGAGAAAATTAAGGTTTCTTCATGAAATCAGCATAAAGTATTGAAACAGTAATGTGTATTTCTTTGTTCCTTCTTTAATCGATTGTAGAATTCAGACAATTATAAGAAACATCAAGAGGAGGCTAAGCCAAATCAATTCTCAATTGTGGAAGCCAGCTATTAGAGACAATTCCAGTTTTGTAGACTCCAAAGAAAAGAAACATGCCTCTCCGATCAAAAATTTGACATTTGCAGAGATGTCAGAAAGCAAAAGAAAAGACTATGCTTCAGCTATATGAAAAGTTTAGCTCTGGAGATCAATGTAAAGCACAACTAGCATTATTATGATGATGATCATGAACAGGCATTTGGACTTCTACAGAAGCCTTGAAGACAAAGGTTGCATAAGGAAGGCAGGATAATGCCCATCTATATTTTTTAATGCTATTCTAATTTTTGATGATTTAGGTAGATAATAATGGAATATTGGTCAGCTATTTAGGGTCTACTTTCTGAATATGTTGTGGGGTCTCTACTTGTGCGCTGGGTCATGAAGTTGTTTAAATAAGGATCTTTTAATGAAGAGAGATATCTTTCGAAGGAGCTTATCTACCCTTCCACCCTCAGAGTCTCACTGATCAATTTTCTCCTCTTTCCTCTAGATGTTCCATATCTTAAATTAAGATATTACAAAGTTGCATGAGCAACAGATTAAAATGAAATTAATAAATCAAACTAATTCCAATCCCCGCATGTCAGTACTAGAGTTATTACGATGCCAATCAGAAGAGAATTAGCTTCATAAACCAAAATGTTCAGGGTTGGAAATGCTAAAGCCATTAAGGCATCCAAACATCTAATATCCCTACAGGAAAGGGATTGATCTCGCAAGCATAGAACAAGAGAAATTCATAATTAAAAAAGATAAAAACATTGAAAACCTGTCCACCAAATAATCGGCAAACCTCCTAAAACATATCTACCCTCCATTTAATTAAGATAATGACTGAAACCCACTCATTGCGGATTTTGAAGAATCTAATTCCACAAGTTCTTAATTAAGTATAAAATCAACTTTCAAAGCTCACATAAATAATTTCGAGGGAAGTAAACAAAGAAACTTGCAGTTGTGAGTTTTAACTGGAAATTCTAAGAAATTTCAACTAAACACGTTTTGACTACCCAACATCAATTCCTTGTCAAGAAAAGAAGCCCATTAAACAAAAAGAAGGACCTGAATCGAAAATCCTAAAGCAAAACAGAGTAAAGCAAGAGATCCTGCTACCAGGTAGCTTGAAAAGACCGAATTGCTCATCATCTAGTGAAAAAGATTCCAACTTTCCATTAGGAAAAACAAGAGAAAGAAAAATCTAACAAAGAAACAATTCAAAAAAGAAAATTAAGATGGAAACCAAAATACTCACATGGGAAGTAGAGCTTGGTGGGCGGATCGAGCCGGAGGCGGCGCCGTAGGGGCAGCAGCGACCGCGCCATCAACTTCACCGTGCTCCCGCCGGAGTGGCGGCGGCCGGTGTCCGTTCCCACCGCCTCGGCCTGCCCCACCTGGCTCCGGCTCGAGCTCCGGTGGCTGTGCTGCGTCAGCGACGCCGACGAGTTCGTCGACGACGACCCCCCTCCGCCGCCTCCGCCGCCGCCGCCCCAGAAGGGAAGCCGGCATAGACCCCACCCCTTCCCCTCCGCCGTTCCCCCCGCCTTCCCGTTAGCTACTGCCATCTCGTCGCCCCCCTCCCAAAGCGGTGACCCGACTACTCCCTCTCAGTCCATAGAGCAGCGGCTCCCTCTCCGGCGGAGTACCAGACCACGGCTTGCGTCGCGCCACCTATGGTTTTGTTAAAGAATTGATCCTCCGCCGTTAACGCCGATCTCTCGCGGTGGCGACTTTTAGAGAAGGGGACGGGGGGACCGGCGGTGGGTGGCTAACCGCTCGGACTTTATAAGAAGAATTTAACTACATTTAAGAAACGGGTTCATGTCCGTGGCCTTTTTGGATCTTTCCGCATCCTTTTCCGTGTTCTCCAGCTCTCCCCGACTTCACTCCTACGGATCCCGTCACCGCAAAGTAAGACTACCCCTACCTCCTTTATGGCTTTCATTTGCATGGATAAGTTTGCCGAGGTCCATCCTCCCAAATCCCCAAAAGAATACCCCTCCGGAGAGCCAAAAGTCACTTTGTATGCTAATATTTTAAATATTTATATTATAAACATTCTTATTTTACTAAAAATTATAATACTCTCGAATAAGTGAAAATTTATTCATCGACTAAACCTTATCTAACTCCAAATTAGTCAAAGTTTATCTCAACCGGGTACAATGAGCCAAGTTAAAATTAGACAGCTAATCCAAGCTTATTTCAAGTAACCTTAAAATAAAAATATATTAATAATTTATATACATCACATATTATTTTAATTATTAAATTATCTTATTTTACTGAATATATATGTTGACATAATCTATATAAAATAAATTATATTTCAAGTATAGGATTTAAATATAATTAAAATAATAAATTTGCTAGAGTATTAGAAATTTTTAATTTAAAAATAAATAAGATTAGCTAATTTTAGCTTAGCTTAGTTACAAAATACACCCAGCACTTGGGTATATGATCATGGCCGTGCTATTTTGACCTACGGTGACGGGAACTCGCCTTTGTTGTGGCGCTTTTAATGGTGGTTATTTTGGGGACGGTTGACTTAGAAACTCAGGCGAGTGCGTTTACACGGGAGGGTGGACACGGATAAGACCCAGCGTGTTGGTATGAAAAGTTCAGCAGAAACCTGGTGCTTATTAATTTAACCACTACCCTTTTGAGTTGGTTTGGAGGTGGCATCACAATTAATTACAATTTATAGCTTAGCCATGAAGAGATTATTGATTGGACCAAATCCACACCCATCCAACCAAACCAACACATATAAAAATAATTTAAAAAAAATAAAAATAATATATACATATTTGTGTATATTAGTTCGCAGTTCGACTGATCCATCCAAGCTTGACTTGGAGTGCATCGTCCACTCGAGCAAATGATGTATGTTGATGCCTGATAACAAAAGAACAAGGTTTAGTATGTTAGCTAGCTTATTAACCGGAGTTAATTGTAAAAGATAGTAAAAAAAGCTTTTTTATGATCATTAAATCATTTGACTACAATAAAATTTATTAAAATTTTTAAATCTAGGCATTTAGATAGATATATAGGCTCACAGGTATATAAGTACCATAAGAATCCTTAGCCTATTAAATATGGGATTATTATTCTTCAACACTCTCTCTTACATAAAAAGTCTGAGGAATAATATGTAGATCAGTAAGTAGATGCGTGGAGATTTCCACAGGCAAGACGGTGGGATCTGATATCATGTTAAGATCCTATCTAAAAATTTGGATATTTAGATGAATAGGCCCAAAAGTATATAAGCATCATAAGAGTCGTTAACCTATTCAATATGAAACTATTATTTCTCAATATAATTATGGCTACTGGGATTCAATGGATGAGCCTAAGAGTATATAAGCACCATAAAAATCTTAACCTGTTCGGTATAAGACTATTATTCTTCAACAAGATTTATTAAAGAAATGAATTTTAACTACCAAGGAAAAGAGATGATATATTAAAAGTCAAGGTCAATGGTTCACTTTAGCCGGGTTTAACGATTGGCCTAAATAATAAGCATTTGATGCATTTGGAAATTATAGCATGACATATAAATAACACACTAAAACTTAGCACCCAATAATCAACAATAATGTTCACATTGTTGAGGTATGTCCTCTAAGTTTTACGCAAAAAAAAAAACCAAAGGAGGAGGTTGGCAAGACCCACAATGTGCCAATCTTTCAATTAAAAAAATTGTAACGAGATTCCACATGCTTTCCTTGATATCTTTTTCCTTCGATATAATATAATATATCTATTATCTATATCTAAAAAAATCATATACTTACATATAAATAATTTGTGATATCCCACTACAATGAGCCATTATGTGTGACCATCATGAACAACAATAGTAGTCGAAATGTTGAACAAAAAGCTGGTTTTATATATTTAATGCTTGGTTATAGTTTCAAGCTGACTTTTGGTGGGGGAAAAAAATGAATACAATAAAGTTATGTTTCTGAATATATTCTGGATAATTTCTATATATATTTGGTATGGCCACTCATTTGATCTCCAACCAAATCATGGGATTTATGAAGAAGTTGACAAATAATACCATCTACAAACCAAGGAAATTTGCTCCTGGAAAGACCTGAACAAACTAGACATGTACTTGAGTTCCCAGGCTAACCTTCTTCAACGAGTGTTATGCTCTTATGTATTTATTAAGTTAAAATAAATAACCTTATAAAAAAAGCGAATTAGATCAACGAGGGAATGCTTCCATGATGACTGCAAATCACCTTAGTACCTGCAATTTTTCAATTTCTACCTTACTATGGGATATTCATTACAAAGCAATAATATTAGCAAGACAAAAAAAAAAAAAATGTTCTAAATAAAGATTACATGATGCTTCATGGTAATGGAATGATTAAAAGGACTCATCTCTGCTCAAAGTTAAAGTTTACATGTAGCAAGAACATTAGAGCTGACTGTGAGAATCTCGCAAATTTTTGTCCGGCTTTTAAATCACTAGAAATTTAGAGATTTCAATAATTTTTTAGAAAAACTGTGATCAACCACTACCTGAAAGTATGAATATAGGACTTAGGATATTAATGATTTACTAAAGCAAAGTCCAATTTATTTTTCTGAAAAAAAGGTGTATTTTATTGAGAATAAAATGATATAGCTATTTATAATAAAAGATTGCTGAGATTGATTTGAATAGGCTTTTACAGGAATTTCTCGAAGACGATAATCACATATTTTTCAGATCAAAGACTGATATCCACATATGAAACCTCCCCATGCCATCACTAACATCATGCTTGGTTAAGAAGGTCCCATATATTAGTTCATGTAGGAGGGATCATTCATTGAGAGGCACCACCTAAGAATTTTGCCACATCAATGTCAATGACTTCTCATTATCTGGTCTAAATTAAAGATAGTTAGGGGGATAAGAATGCTAAAATAAATAAAGAAATAGATAAATCAGTCCTAAAGTACTTTTCATGGACCATGAGGACAGATTGGCCGGTTTGGATTGATTGCAACTGCGTATTGTGGAGACAAATTAGCCTTCAATAATGACTTGGGTAAAGATATGCTTTAATTGCATTACATATCAACCAGATAAGCTGCGACTGCTGCCTTCCCTTTGCCTCTCACAGGAGATGAAAAACTAAGAGTGGTACTTAATCTAATCAAAAATTGGTATCATAGAGTGTGCCACTTAATGAATCAAAATGATTGGTGCAAGACATCTGAGTGGCTTTGAGTGATTTCTCTGAGTTATTGTCGCATTGCTCAAATCTAATGAAGTAGCTTTCTGATTGATTTAATGAAGATATGAAATCTTATTAGAGCTCTGAGTTTGTCTGCTTGAGAATCACAAGAGAGCCTACCTGTTTCCAAACAGCAGGACTTTTGTGATATTAGATTCTAAAGAAAAAGGCAGCTTCGAAAATGTGATCCAGCTACTTATGTCAACTTTATCAAAACAGTATGTGATAGCGAGGGCCTAGAGCCAGCCACAAGTCCTTACTAAATTTAACAGCACATGTCCAACCATTGCATTTATTTCCCTCAAGAGAACTACCTACCTCACTCTGTCTTGAACCACCTCAGCAAATTCCTTGATCACCAAATTGCTCAGTTTTAGAGACTCTTAATGATCCACTCAATAGATTTCAGATGGAGATCTTTGGAAATTTGTGCCAGTAAGAAGTGTTAGGCAAGGAATATTTCCTCATCCTTTAAGAAGGAATGCACAATCTGATCATAAGAATTGATCACTTACAAATGACAACCCTTAGAAGCAGTTGCAGGGAGAGCTGGGCCCATGTAGTTTTGCAGCACCTATTGTCTTTGATATGCCTGGGTCCCTCCAGAAGTGATGCCAGCTGAATTGCATGGTGTCCATGGCAAGTTCTTGAGTGGTGGGTGGTGGAGAAGGCCTTGATTTGCAACCTTGTGGGTGACAAGAATATCACAATATCATGGCATAAAGGTTGACACTTCAACGTTGCAAATAGCAGAGCTTTTATATATACATTATGCCAATGATGTGAATAAAATAAAGGAAGGAGAAGAGGCCAACAGGGGTGAACATATTGATAATTTAGCCCATACTGAAAGATGATAAAGATAGCAGTGCTCCATTGTTGTCTAGTCCGGTTAGGATATCTGGCTTCCACCCAGAAATCCTGGCAATGGAAATTGTTTTAGCTTATCATCCTTATTATTAAGAATAGTCTGGGTAGTTACATCAGGTCTTGAAGAATAATGTTTTCGCCCTGATCCAGTGTAGCTTTTACATAGTTTTCACCTTCTTTTGTCAGTGATGAGCTGGTTGGGCTCTCACCAAACTTCAATAAAGTATAAATACTTAATTAGCAGAAGTCATGAGGTTCAATATGCATGCTAACAGGACTTGTTTAAGCTGGCTGGCACCAATTTGTTTAGCACTTGTGCTGGGAAGAGGTTCGGCATTCGATTTCAGAAATTGGCATTCACACCATATCTCTTAAGCAAGATATTTTCAGAAATTGGCATTCACACCATATCTCTTAAGCAAGATATATCAAGCAGAAGAGTTAGCTTTTCTGTATCAAGAATAAGGAATATAGATGGTAATCTATTTGGAATTAGATCGAAAGTGCATTTTTACTGCGATTATCTCAAGTTATGGTCTGCCAACCAGACTTATCTCAGCCTGTTGGCACCTCACTCCACAGCAGAGATGTGTCAAGTTTGATTCAGGACAGCAGCACACCCTTCATTATTTTTCAGAAAAAAAAAAGATTGTATCAGTCTATGAAATAATGGTTAGTTTTTTATATGTATGTATCTAACATATACTGTCAGTCCAATTTAGTCAAAAAAGGGATACTTCAGGTAAAGAAGCATCTCCCTCAAGGTAGCATTTGTTATTTATCTAGGTTAGAGAAGTCTCTAGTCTTTCCAAAAGAAAGACTATTGTTTTCTTGCGAGTTCGGCTAAAGGATGTTGGCCTTCATCACATATGACTCAACCTAGTGCGATCATCGGCGTTGTTATATATATAATTCGCATTTGATAATCTCTTCTTTCATATAAAAAGTTGTCGTCTCATGCTATATTACCTAAACACAGTCTAGAAGGTATATGAATTTGCAGTTTGAGAAACTATTAATTGCAGTGTTCATGTATATGAGTAATTCTTTTTTATAAGAAAACGTTCCTTAAAAACTATATTACAAACAAAAGTCAAAGTTCAAATGAGGAGAATAATCCAGATTACTATTCTATTTTATTGAACTACAATGTATTATAATTGGAACGCAAACGACTCAGCCTCCAGAAATATGGGTTTTCAATTCTATGTTCAGCAAATTGTTGGTATTACAATTAAGATAAAGCATGCATGAGCTGTATCTTTATTCAGAAGTTTTGGCCACATCACTTTCCTTTTTTTTATAAAAAAGAGAAATAACGCAAGATTCTTACATCTCAGAATTTTGTACATTACAAAATGATCCAACCTATAGCCATTACTGTTGCTGCAATAAGTTGTACCTTTTGATTTGCTTAATTCCAAATCCTCATTTGCAGAATGCTAGAAAATGGCCGGACGCTATGCAAAAGGAAGTGGCTTTTCATATGGTTGTTATAAGAATGACTACTTGATATCAGCAAGATAGAGTAGTTGGATTCCATATGATTGTCAGAATTAGACTCTTTTTATATCTTTTTTTTTCAAAGTTGTTCAGCATGGCAAGAGATCCTATGAAGCCCAATTATCACTGCTGCAGTTGCTGTTCGCACAAACTCTGTTTTGTGATCAGTAGAAGTATGTATCAACTTTTTTGCACCGATTTCATGTTCGACTCCATTTCTTTTTCGTCAAAAGCCTACATAGAAGACAATGATTAAGAAGTGGTTTCTCAGGTTCTAGAGTGCGAAGTTTCAAAATACTTGCAAATATAGATATGAAATGATAAATTGGACTATTGATATACCTATAGCTGTAGTTATTCTGCAGTTGCAATGGGTTACAAATTTAAGAAGCTGCTGCACATTGTAATCTGAAGGAAACAAATAGATGAGGTATTCTATGCTTCAACAAGCGATCTGCAAGAACAAGCAAGGACCATAAAGATAGCTGAGAATATCTTCAAATCATGTGAATCATTTGAGTTTGTGCAAAGGTTACTTCACATTTCTATGTGTTTGTGATTTCAATCATCTTTCTGCTTTGTACCATTCATATGTAAATAAAATGCTGCTGAAGATGAATAATGAACCAATAAAACAAATCAAAGAATTTGGCAAGTGATGTATAATATTTTCTTTTCTATTTTTTAGTACCATTATACCCAATTGCTTACATTTGATCTTAGAGGGAAAATTAAACGCTTCCATTAAAAGTCAGAATCATCCCCCATTGGAGGATTGCATATTGAAATCCTGCTTCTCTTGAGCTTATCTTTCAAGAGGCAATCACAAATTTTTCGCAAATTTATCCCCATCATCACCTTCTTAGTAGTCAAATTCTTCTATTTAAAATAACATGTTTTTTTTTTTCAAACCTTCTTGGAATCTCAAACGGATCCATCGTCACCTTCTTGGTGGTCAGAATATTCTATTTAAAATAACATTTTTTTCCAAATCTTTTTGGTCAGAATCTTCTATTTAAAATAACATATTTTTTTCCTAATATTTTTTTGGAATCTCAAACTTCACATGCATGCTAAATGCTTCAGAGAACTCATTTGGTTTATGAAAAAAGAAAGAAAAAAATATGGTCAATGGAAAAGCAAAAAAAAAAAAAAATCTCTTATTCGATTGAAGAGAAATAGAGAAATAATATTTCTATAGAAATAAAGATAATTACATATTTTATGAAAAAAATTATGGAAGCCATAAAAAAGCTACTTTTTTACTAAAATTGGTATCTGTTTTTTTTCAAAAGTACTCTTAAGTCATCAAAATCCATGGATAAATTTTTTCATTTATTAAGAGTATAATAGATATTTCATACAATCTTTTCAAAAAAAAAAAATAAATTCTCACCACTTTCAAATGTGTCACTTTCTTATAATCAACTAAACATATCAAAATCATTTTCTCAAGTATTATATGCCCAAAAATTATTTTTTCAAAAAAAAAAATTCAGTAAATAGAAATCCTTTTCACGTATCAAACCAGTCAAAAATAGTTTAAAATATCTACTCTCCTACCTTACTAAAATCTTTCCTTACCATCCATGGTATGGCCAAAAAATGGAAAGAAGTTAGATCATCCATGGACTCGATAGGAACACTGAATTATTTTAAAACATTAATTTAAGTGCATCACTATTTAAAAAATAATTAAAATAGCAAAAATATTTTAAAAAATATTTCATATATTAATTATAATACATCAACCAATATTAAGATACATAGATTGATATTGATTCATATAAGAAGACATGACACGGATGGGATTTTATATATATCATGTCAGCGGTAGGAACCGATATCTCGCTGTATATGAAAGTCTTGGGACTTTCCATTCATAAACTGAACTAACTTGCAGCACTCGAAAGAGAAACAATAAAGAACGAAGTGAGAATGGAAAGAAAACCAACTACAAGGAAAGCACCCCAAAAAGCCGCTTCATAATTCCTTTTAACCAGTTGGGTTTTTTTTTTTTTTTTTGTTCCTATAAAAACATGCCGGAAGACCACTTCCCGCCGGCCGGGCACCCTCAGTTTGGTCCCCAGAGGATCAACTGCATCACCTTCTCCGTCCTCATCGCTCCCTTCAACCCTTTATTCCCTTTACCATGACCATTCCCCATCCCCGACGCCGCCGCCGCCGTCGGCCCGCCGGAGAACCGGCGCTCCTCGCCGCCCTTGCCGGGCTGCTCCCCGGCGGTCCTCTTCTGCACCGCACGGAAGGTGGCCTCGCACCTGCAGTCACGCCCGTTGCACATGCTCGGGAGGTAGGTAGGCCTCTTGCTTGCTCAGAGAGAGAAGAAAGGGAGATGCGCCTTCTTCCTTCTTGGAATGAGCATAAATACTGGGTCGATAGATTCTTATGATGAAACCGGCAAACGTTAGACCAAGGTTTTGGAAGGAGGCGTCCACTGGATGGTATAAAATCCGCTGGCACCTGGGGAAACCGGCTGGCTTTGAGTGCCCTTCAAATGAGGCTTTACCACGTGGAATTTGTCGCTACCATACCACCCTAAATAGCTGCCACGTCAGCATCCGAGGAGCACCTACGGTAATAATAACGTCTTATTGTATTAGAAATAGATAAAAGCAACCCATTTTTAAAATAGATGATGCCGCATCTATCCACGGTAACATAGGGTTTTGTATAGCCAAATCCAAATTTATTGGAATCATACTTATAATATCATCCAATCTTATTGCCACAATAATATGGTATTATAAAGAAAATCGAAATTAGGATGGTAGAAGATAGAGAGGCCAAGCCAAAGCTTGAGATCGGACTTTAAGTCCGATTTGTAAGATTTGATTGGATTTAGCTCGGATATCAAAGATATAGCAACTCAAAAAAATTGCAGGCTAGGCATGTATAGGATAGAATATTTCAGAATTGTTACTTATCTATTTTTTTAAATAGAAATAAATTTTCATCATCAAAGAGATCTATAAATTATAAATAAAATTTAATATATCATTTTTAAATAAAATATTTATATACAAATTATTATCTCTGTATAAACATTATATGCCATGCAAGTCTTTCTATCAGATAATTCCTAAAAGCTCTCCCTTCATTGATATGCTAATTATTAGCAAGCATGGAGCCCAAATCCGGCAACTTCTTCCTCTGTTTCCTCCCTACCTCCCAACCTTATCTGTTCTTTTACAATGTCTTTATATATCCTTTTACCTCCTCCAACTCTATATTTGCACAAATATCTTCCTCTATAGATACTAAGTTTTTCTTTCATTTCACAAATCAAAGGAGAAGAGATGGATTCTGCGAGCTTGAGAGCTTATGATCATGAGGAAGAACAGGCCGATGTCACGGATGTTTGGGTCCAAGTTCTGCACCTTTTGGGATCGCGGCACGAGAGAAAGCGTGCTCATGGACCCGCGGATTGGCCTCATCTGCGACGAAGTCCACCGCCTAACAAGCCTCAAAGGATCATTCTCCTTCCATACGTTACGTTTGTCCAATCATGAGATCAAGCTTAAGCCAAAGGTTAGTCCGAGTTAAATCAGGTTAATCGGATGCCTAATCATCCAATATTTTTTCATTTTCACTCTAGCTGCATTTGTTTGCTTTCTTTGTTTATCTTTTGTTACATTTTATCATCGGAAGCTTAAAGCCTGTAAATACTTCTAGCTGCGGTAGTTTGTGCATAATATAGCTAATATTTTCACCCATCAAAAAGAAGAAAAAAAAAATCCATGAAGATCTTTTTATTTTTTTCATGGGATTTTTGGTCTAAGAGGTGTTTTAGTTGATATACATAGCCATGGTAAAATGGATGATCAAATCCATAAATCCAGCGGAAAATTCAGTTCAATCCTACTGGATTACCAAACATGCTCTTAGTCAGACTGGAAAGCAATGATATTTATCAAATGCCATAAAGAAAAGTAGATATCATTCACATGTTTGATAATGGTATTGTTGGGGGGAGGGGTGGAGGGGGCTTTGAATTTAGTCCCACATCGGCTAGTAGCGGAAAGGTTCTGTGCCTTAAATGGGGGTCGAAATCCTTTCCTCTCGAGGGCCCTTTTGTGGGACAAAACCGTGAAGGCACCAGTCTCCCCCCGTCTGCGCTGGACGGGCTATGCTGTTGTATGAGGCTCTGGCCAAAAGCTGTCCCCGCAACAGATGGCGCGCCAGGTAGGGGGCGCCTCCTCTCTCCATTGACTACCCCTCAGGTTGTCACGGGTAAAATCCGATACAGGACCTTCCCGTTGAGAGGGCTAAAGGTCGTCCCCGCAACAGGTATATACCATATGTGACTAATAATATACCAAATCATCAAACAAGAATCTCTACAATTAAATTAAAACTCTCTTGGGTATCTTAGTATCCCTTCCCTAAAGCTTCTATTTTCTGTGCATGGACTTGTCAAAAAGTCTAATAAAAATAATAAATAAACAAAATAGTATCCATCTCCCAAATAACAACCCAAAGAAAGAATAGGCGGAATCTATATGAGCAAAATAGAAACTTTTTCTCTCATAATAGAGATTATACTCTATACTGTATGCACTCTATGGCCGTAGTCGATTATAGCTATTTATTTTTATAAATTTTATTCACCAAATATTTATTTTAATAATGCACCGCCATAGAAGCTATCTGCATGCATGGCTCGTGCACACTGTGTAAAATATATTTTTTATTTCAGAAAGTTACAAACTTTTTAATTGGTGAGCCTCACTTATATAAAGCTATAAACCGCTTCCCTAAAACCGGATCCCAGCCCCCGTTTTTCTCTTGGAAATCATGCGGTGCTTCCAGCGGCGTAACGGTGGTCGAGCATTTCAAGAGAACGATAAAAAAATAAGCCCCCGGTATCCCGGAAACAATGGAGCCAAAGCGCAGAAGTCCCGAAACCAGCAGCAGCTCGCCTCCGGTTTTCTCCCGCTCCTCCGCTTTTATCGCAGCAATAAATATCCGCCATCTCCCCAGACAAAAGCAAAGCACACCAACTTCTTCCACCAGATTATTCTTTGAATTCCCAGCGCGAAACAGTAAGAGATGGCCTCCGCGAGCAAGGCTTCTTTGATCGTGGCCGCGAGCAAGGTTTCTTTGATTGTGGCAGCGAGCGTGGGGACGGTGGAAGCTCTCAAGGACCAAGTCGGGCTGTGCCGTTGGAACTACACCTTGAGGTCTCTCCACCAGCGAGCCAAGAGCAACGTGGGATCTTTAACTCAGGCCAATAGAAAGTCTTCTGCTACCGTCGAAAGAAGCAGAGGCAGGCTTGAGAGAGCTAAGCGGACGGAGCAGACGCTGGAGAAAGTCATGTACTTGAGCTGCTATGGTCCTAAATAGAAATCTACAGAACAGGGGATCTTCAAAAAAAAAAAAAAACAACCGTCCGCTGATTTGTTTTTTTTTTTTTTTACTTAAATTTTCTTGTTTTCCTTGGGAAACTCTGTGAGTATCAAATTTTGGAGATGAGTGTTAATATATTTGTCTTGTCTGGAAGTGTGCACTGAGGTTTTTGAGTCAGATATTTTTGTGATTACTCTTCTGAATATAATATACAATATTCAGCTCAGCTTGAAGCACAGCATGGAGCGATTTTAGAATGGTAACAAATGTCTGTCTTCGTAAAAAAAATAAAAAAATAAATTTAACAATAGAAACTTGGGTAATATGGACATGCTTGCTATTAGAAATGAGGGTAGCTAAAGATCAAACTTGTAAAGATTTTATTAGTAGGGACACAAGATATTTGTTTCTGATCCTGCCTGCTGCTACACTCACGCTGATCTCTGGCAGGGCTTTCTTCTGTCCTAATCCTAAGAGAACCATGCTAGTAAAAATATTCTCAAACCACATGCAGTATGTATTAGAAGAAAAAAAAATAGTCTATTAATTTCCTTTTGGTGATTTTAAATGTAATTTTTTTTTTCTCAGATAGGGGAGGGGACATTTTTGGATTTTTAAAGTTTTAACTTGATTTTTCAGGGCATTTCTTGAGCAAATAGCATTTGCATTATTTTTTAAAGTGGAGTTGTTCTTTAAGAAAATTCTTTTATTGGTGTTGTCCTTTGAGCGACGTTCTTTCAAGAAAATCAGGTCCCAAGTATTCTTCGAGAAAAAAAAAATCTTGTTTTAAATCTTCAATAGAAGGGGCAGTTATAAATGCCTTTTGATTAAAAAAAAATTATGCTATGGACGACGATATAGTACTCATACATTATTCCAGTGCTAGGGTTTGAATTTAGGATAAAGATGGTATCTTCCATGCGAAAGAAAGATTCACCATCTTCACACAAATCCACCATATCATACAAATCTTAAAACACTCAAAATTCCCTCATTCATACGTCTGTACAGGTCTCAAACTGATCGGTGGATGACCTAGTGGTAGATTTATAATAAACTCATGAAACACAACCCCATTCTTTGAATCTAGACTTTTTTCAAAAATTAGCCTTTAAAAAAACGATGCTAATTAATTGAACTATAATTATTACAAATTAAGATACATGGGTGAAATGAGAAAAAAACTGAGTGCAGTTCAATTATCTGATATGTAAATTAGCCATACCGTCCCTCTGTCTCCGACTTTCCTGCACATGTATAGCTGGAATCATGGGAAAAATAGAAAATAATAAAATAAAAGGACTGAAGGGCTGTGTTTTGAGAAATCATGACAGAATGGTTGAGTTTTATTAGTGGAAATATTGGTACTATAGGTGTTTGAACCTAGACCTTTGTCAAAGGCTAGTCTTTAAAGAAAGATGTTAATTAATTAAACTATAATTACAAGAACTTAAGACACGTTGGCAAAAAGAGAAAAAAATAAGGGCACTTTAATTATTTGACATCTAAACCAGATTAGAAAAATAGCAAGATATAAGGACTGGATAGTTGCGTTTTGAGAAATTAAATTATGGTGGGATGGTTGAGTTTTATTGGTCTGAACCTAGACTTTTTTCTTTCTTTTTTTCTTTTTTTTTTTGGGTAAATAACCTAGATCTTTTTCAAAAGGTAATCTCGAAAAGAAAGATGCTAATCAATTAAAATATTATTGGAAGACTACCATTCGCTTCTACACCGGCTCTCCCTCCTCCCCTTATTGCTTTTCCACACTCATACAGCCCAAACCATTTGGAGTCATGGAAAAATTGAAGAAAATAACAAAAACTAAAAGGAGGGTATTCCAGTTAGCAGTTCCCAAGGAAAAGCACCCTCTTAAAGTTATATAAAACATGGAAGGAGCTCTGATGGCTCGTAACAAATTGGATGAGCATATTAAAATGGTCGATATTTACAAGATTTGACTCATAAACTTGAATCGTATGGATTTGAATCTCCATCTAGTTTGTGTAATGTTTGATTGTACATGATTTTATTTCTTATCTTCTTCTCTTACCAAATAATTTCATAATCCATCCATCATTATGCTAGCAGAAAATGATAAAAAAAATCTGGCATAAGAGGTTATGGACACATCCTCATACTAGGCATATTTCTTTAACACCTATATTCCACTTAGAAAATATATAAACCAAAATTTACCATACTGAATGTACCATACCATACTAATATACAGTAAGGAGGGTGCTGACTGCTGAATCAAATACTATACTAAGTATTATCTATGCTGTAATAGAATAGTATCGGTACTCATATCAGTTATCTTTTGGACTTAGCAATAAAATCGAGATCAATGCAGCCCGTTAAATGACCGAGGCATTTGAAGTTGCCCGGTGCTAACTAGGATACAGAGGATTGAAGGAAAATTGTGAGAAGATAGAGGAATTAAATCCATTCAGGTCATTATACTTATGGAATAGACAGGAATTTGTGAGTCATAATTAACTTGGCATTCGGTAATACAATGGTGCAATTTGAATAAGTTCTTTAAGGAAACATGAAAATTTATTATGCATTGGTTTTGTTAATTTTGGTCGATCAAAATCTGAATTTGGATTGCGACTAGTCGAGGCATATGATCAAAACCCGAACCCTTGTTTGCTTGGAGAGGTCCCATGTTTGAACGAGGAAAAAAATAATTAAAAAAGGGAACTGGAGTCCGGCCATCTGATTTGTGAACGCATCATCAGTTTTTTTTTTTTTTTTTTTTTTAAGATCCCATTCGGAAAGCAGCTTGCACATCCATCTCCATGTCGCCCTTTTTCTTAAAAGATGGCATAGAGTTGCTTACCGACG
The DNA here is from genome assembly GCF_051530095.1 of Phoenix dactylifera. Classification (NCBI taxonomy): domain Eukaryota; kingdom Viridiplantae; phylum Streptophyta; class Magnoliopsida; order Arecales; family Arecaceae; genus Phoenix; species Phoenix dactylifera. The sequence goes on from NC_143203.1 coordinate 21,835,867, forward strand.
AAAAGCATGCCCGCAAGGCAGATGGTGCGGATCACTTCAGTATGTGAGAGATGCTCCGATATAAAAGAGACCATCAGTCATGTACTATTTAGATGGCCCCGTGCAGCTCAATTATGCGGTTGTGTCGAGGATTCACAGCAGCAGGGTGTGGCTTCGACGGAGAACTTTCTATGGCAGCTGAAGAAATTCCGGCGGCGACCGAGCACTATAGAGTGGGGCATCAAATGTACCTATCTGGCCTACATATATAACTAGACAGAAACATCCGAATCTTTAAGGGCAGAGGAATGCACCTGAGGACAATGACGGACAGTGCTTTACTTCATACTGTGAAAGTCACCGGCACTATTGCTATGTCGTTGCTTGGGTCAGCTAGAGACATCTGGAGTTCCCATCTAGCTCGCGCACTAAGGAGTTTAACAAAAAAGGGGTCACTACAAGAAAAATTCTTTAGGCTGCGCTTCAAGGAAAGATCACCCAGGACTATTCTGATCTCTTGGGAGCCCTCGCACCTTGGTTTCCTCAAGGTTAACTTTGACGACAATATCACCGACGATGAAAGTAGAGGAGGAGTAGGCCATGTGATTAGGGATCATGAGTCCGAGTTTATTGCAACAGAGAACGACATATCTTTGATAAGTCAGTCAGTAGTGCAGAGTTGAGAGCTGCATAGGAGGGCATTATATATGCCAGATTAATTCTAGGGGCGGATTGTTTCCATCTTAAAGGTGATGCGGGCATGGTGATCGATTGAATTCAAGAGAGTGCTGACAGAAATAGTCAGCTTGACAAAGCACCTGCTACCGGGGGATATATATGCTAACTGATTTTATTTTTTTTTTGCTCTTTTCTTCTCCTAATATTTTATTTTGGACTTTTATGTGTGTGCTCATGCTGGTGCGAGTTACCGCTGTATTAAAAAAACAAAAGAAAAAAAAATTGATGTGGTCTCATGGAAAGCGCCCACCACGAGTTCGGCCAGGCGGGGGAAGCCAAAGTGTCCTTTCGAAACGAGGGGATCTACCAAAGCAATCAGCTGACTTCGGTTTTCATCCCAAAGCAATCCACTTAAGCTCGAATGTCTGCCCCCAATCTCAGGTACAGCAAAGAGAGAGAGAGAAGAAAGAGAGACGATATATAGTTGCAGCGAGTCTGAGGAACGCGAGTAGGATGAGCTCGAGTGGTAAAACTGGCGAGAGAGCAACTGGTGGTCTCCAATGCTATGGCCGCTCAGAAGCCCCCCAGCCCCAGGATAGAGCCAATCCGGTCAGGCGGGCCTCCGGTGGCGCCGCCGACCGTCCGGCGAAGGCTTTGGCTATTGATGAGAAGCTGAAGAGGAGGAGAGCAGAGAAGGCAGAGAATGTCCTGCACCTCATCTGTTGGGGTCCCAAGTGAGCTTGTGGTTGATTTGCGTCACGCTTCTAAATCTAAATGAGAGGAGACCAGTTGCGAGGTATCCAAAAGGGTGGGAATTAAGCATAGCCTCTCATGGGTAATCCTGAACTCATATATTTGTTTAGCTTGTACTTTTCGTTCTCCCTTTATTGATAGACTCCATCAATGCTTGTACGCTAACATCTTGTAATCAGCCTAAGCTATTTCATCAACCCTGGAACAAAGATATCAAATATTTGGCATCCACTAATAACAACTATTTTGAAATTCGGGCTTCTGATCATGAAGCCTGCACCATCTCTGTAATTTTTTTTTCCAACAAAAATAATAATAAAAAAAAGGAGACTGAAAGCCTGATGATAATCTGTTAACAATAAAATATTTTAAATATTCTTTTCTAATCTATTGTTGGGTGAAGATGCCTCCTATTTTTTATAAAAGGAGCATCCTTAAATATTCTATATTCTATTCTACAGTGAAGATTCCTCCTAACTTTTTATAAAATATTATAAAAGAGCACCAAGGCAAAATCCAACGAAGGTTCCCTTATTTCTCTGGAAGAGGACTGCAGCAGTGATGAATGGGCCCACGATGGGTTTTTTTTTATTTTTTTTGGTGCAACGGTGATGTAAATGCGGCCAACAAAATTTGAAAATGAGTCCACCATCGTGGAACCAGTTCAACCCAGTTCCACTCATTTCAGACTCAGGTATCAGTCCGGGTGTACCCTTTGGAACCCAGACCTGATCCAAACCCAAATCAGGCAACTGAAATATTTAATTGAATTATATGAAAGGTATCAAAATAATGACTTTTTTTTCCACGGAAATCCCTTATTTCCACCCAAAAAAAAAAGCACTCCTTTACAAAAACAAAATATTTATGATAAGTGCTTTTCAATTGGGCCCCCAGCAGCTCAAATACATGACGGTCCGCAGCGACTCCTCGGCCCGCTTCCGCTTATCCTCACTGGCGGTGACAGCAGATTTGAGACTGGACGAGGAGTCGAGGGAGGCGGAGAGCCGCCTCACCCGCCCGGACGAAGAGGCGGCGGCGGCGGCGGCGGTGTCCTTAACCGACTTCGACGCGTGGTCTGGCATCCCCTGCGCCGCTCTCGCGCCGCTCTGGACCACGATCCTACCCATGTACCGCAGGCTCATCTAACCGCCCAAACTCAGTGCGCCCGAAAAGCGTCTCCTGGAATCGGGAAGTGGAGCTACCGAGACTTCTCCAATTGAAGTAGATGGAATAAAACTTTATGAGTTCGTTGGAAATGATAGAAAAAAAAAGGGAGGGGGAATGTTGGAACTTGGGAACTGAGATTTTGGATGGAAGAAAAGGTTTGAGGAGAGAGTATTGTCTTTATACGGAGAGAGAAGTGAAGGAAGTTGGGATTCTGGTGGGCGGATGCTAATGGTTTTGGAGTGGAAACGGTGGCTGGAGTTTCGGAGGGGAGTGAAAACGACGGGCAATGGCGAATGGATTCCGACGAGGAGGACACGGGAATTTGGGATGGATTTGGTTGACATGGTGTCGGCTCTGTGTTTGTCCGACACGCTGCTTGTTTGTACCCCCTGTTTTTACTCGGTGACAGTAGGGATTGGATATGGTCTGGTGCAAGAAGCATCTTGATTAAATTTCTTACACGAATCTGCGAGAGAAAAGATCATATTTTAAGATAAAACCAGCCTGTGCCGTGTCTTTGAGTTGAATGTTTGCTCTTTAATATCACAAACAAGATTCACAGTTAAAAATAATCACAATAACTTGTATAATTATAAAATAAACAATATAACAAAAAAATGCCACACCATTTTTTTTTCATTTTTGCAGGAATTGGTATTTTTTGTTTCTAGCTATTTGCAGAAAACCCCCATATTGATTTTTTTTTTTTTGAGAATAGCCCTCCCCACGTCCCCTACTTTACCAAAAAGATGCAATAGTTTGCGTCCAATACCACTGCCTAAAATACGGCCGATTGCAAAGTCTAAAATTTGGAAGTGTTCAGGGGCAGAGATGGGAGCGACTGATCCAACGCTTTTTTTTTTCTTTTTTCTTTTTTTTGTTAGATACAACGGTCCTTCGTGCTATGCGTGCATGAGTGCACCCATAAAAGACGTGGAAAAGAAGAAGATGAACAGGGAAGAGAATGGACTCAAAACTCTCCCATGTGTCGGTTTTTTTAACTTTTTTTTTTTTTTTTTTTGCTGAAAAAAAGGGAAGAGGGGAGGAAGGGACAGGCCCACCCCCACGTAGCAGCCCCACACTGGGCCCCCGTCCCGCCAGGAGCATGTTCGATGCGGGCAGAATGACCGTTTGGTATAGGCCCAGCTCACCAGACCCCAGCCATATATTACTCATACCCTCCCCACCCGTGGCCTCGGCTCATTACCCCACTGGGCTCTGGCACGAGTACCCCGTGTGAGTACGTCACACCTGGCACCACCCAGGCTACCAGCCGACCAGTAGCACTTCTAGACCCCGTGTCCAGGCGCGGGGCATACGGTCCCCAAATTTAATCGACGCCCGTGCATTTTTTTAACCTTTTTAACCCAACGCTTCTTACCCTACAACAATTGCTATCATCAGTGGCCTTTTATTTTTATTTTTTGTCTTGATGCTCGTCTTTTATTCGATTGATGCACGAGTAACAAGCACTCCACTGGTCTTTTGGTTTTCGGGCTCCATTCCCGTGCCTCTTTCAGTGGTTGATCTCCGATCTTTGTTCGATTCAAGGATTTGATGCCCCAATCTTGTCGGGTTGGTGAAAGGTTAAAAAGCAAGCAACAAGATTCTTAACAGCCAAGTCCAGTATCTTATGCCCAATTTTTGTGGGATTTGTGCACTAATGTTTCACATCTCTCCTTGTGTATAGGTTATGGTCATAGGACATTACGTGCCCATGGGGTCTCTACCGCCCAGCTCTGAAGCAGTTATTTGGGTGGAGGAGATCCGTGTATCCAGTTCTTACAGCAATTTCTCAATTAATTATGATTTCTTAGGTATACTCTTATCAGTTTCATATTGCCAGCCCTTCACAAGAACTAATATATCACAACCTGAAAAATGGGCAACAAAACTTGGGTCATCCGTAGAATTATAATGTACATGTTTCACCACAAGCAGTTGAAAGTGAATCTTAGCTGGGATTAGCTATTGAGTTTATTCCCTCTCGAATTTTGAATGTCTCGGCAGCACCAAACTTCCTCCTCTCCCCTTCCCACTCATCTTCAGAGTCCACACAGCTTTCTTCATCATCATGTTGGCTGCTCGCTGATGAAGGTGTCGAAGGGTCATGGATACTTTTGGAACTGCAGTGGTTGGTTGCGAGCATGCTGACCTGACCGAGATGGGAGATCTCCACAACAACAGTGTCATCATCCATGGGCAGAGGCTGCTTCCAAGGTTCCCCATCAATTCTCATATATGTGTGGTCTGCTGTGCCCTTGTGGAACTCGAATCGAATTCGATGTGCCTGTAAGCAGAACAATAGATTCAAGTTGTGAGGATCCGTGCTCCCACATTGGCTTATGCATTGGGTAAATCTTGAGTAGTTATACGAGCCAAGAAACCTAAATAATAGCTTTGGGCTAGTCTTTTTGGATGAGTTTCTTAGTTGCAAGAAATGGTATATAAGCGGATTCAGCCGTGGTCTACGTAGACTAGAGGACACTGCAACACGAATTCATGGACATTGAACATGGGCCGATTGTGGTGCTTGTGACTATATTTGAATGGATTTAGATTCTTAGCATGGCAAGGACACCACAGCTTAAATGAGGGGAGTATGTGTGTGTGGTCTCACATCGGCTATGCACTAGGTAGATCTTGGATACTTATACCGGGTCAAAGAACCCAAATACTATCACTTGGCTAGCATTTTTGGCTAAGGTCCTAGGTTGTGACACAAGTTATGCATGAATTCTTCTCTCACATAATGCATGGGTTTGGCCATGATAACTTCTAGTGCACCATAACAACATTGAAGGGGATGTGCAATTTATACATTTCAACAGTTAGTTGTCATGGGAATAGATTATTATTGATACAACAACTTGTTCAGATGATAGACATGTAACGTAACAAGCAATTCTATAAATTTATGGGTGTGATATCCTCTTATAAGGTCAATACTGGTACGAGTAAAATGGTTTGTTGAAACGGAAGATTCATTATCCTCTTACCTGAGCAAGACGAGTTCCATGTCCATTGGGAGCAAGCAAAACAAGTCCATGCCAAGCATCTCGGAAGCCAACAACCTCAAGAAGGCCATCATCAACATATGTTGCAGTCAGATCCCTCTATAGCAGAGCACAGTCAAACTATCAAGGGATGTATCGATAAAATCCTATCCCATATAAAATCATCTCATTAGAAGAAGGGAGGTGTAAGAATGGGAAAGCAAACTCACGTCTCTCACTTTACGCTGACTTGGAGTTCCCCAAGGATTTAATCCACCAGAAAAGCTTGGCAAATTAAGACAAACAACTGATCTGATGCTGCAAAAAATTAACCAGTTTAGTTAGTTGGATGACCCCCTAGTGTTGCAAAATATATCTTGAAGAGAACTGAAGAATCTTTCAGAATGCATCCAATCAGTATGGTGCATCGAATCAATCATTGTCTTTCAATCATCTTCCAATCTCACAACTGCAGATGTGGCTTGTCTAGAGAAACATAGAAGCCTGTACCTAAAGAGGTCCTATTCTTTGTAAGTGCCTTAAACAACAAGAATTTGGTAGTTTCACAAATCATCGGTAGGGGCTACCTAAGCTACTAATTTTCAGAGGTTTACTATATAATTGTATCAAGTAGAGAATGGCCAATTATAAGGCATAACAAGATTACAGCAAATCCAATCAAATTCTCTGGTAAAAATGAAATTGCATAAAAATGAGACCTGCCAGATTCGATATTGTCGTTTCATTATGAGATAAATTTTAAATTTATACATTCTTTCACAAAAATCAGCATAGCAGCACAAAACAAAATTAATATACAAGGAGATTGTCTGCCGAGAATATGTGTTAAGAAAAATATGCATATTAAACTCTACCTATTATAAAATTGAAACACTTGCAGCCGGACATGCAAAACAGAACTCCAAAAATTCTCTGCAGAGGAGGTGCTTTGTTCTCTTTCTTCTTTTTTTTTTTTGTCTTTACTAGATCCCATGCTAGAACTAAGAGGAAGAAGGGAGAAGCATTAAGTGACAGACACACACACACACACACACACACACACAGAGAGAGAGAGAGAGAGAGAGCAAGACTCCCCCTTTCTCAGCTCTTTCTCTTTGTTTCTTTCTTAGAACGGCCTGTGCAGAGCACATGCTAAGTACTAGTAAAGATGATGTGTACTGGTGAATGGGAACTTAGCTAGCAATCCAGGCATTCTCACTCTATCCACAAATTTATTAAATTATTATACCAGCAGAATCATACATGGTTGCAAATTGGAACTGAATGAAGACAAACGTTAACCTATCAGTTTACCTGTGAGGAATATGGAGCTCTTCCCACTGGCCCGGTCTTTTCATGACCTTCACCTTTGCAAGCTGAGCTATGTTCCTGTATAAACACTCTATTTAACTAAAATTAAAACTGCAAAGACCTGATGCATTTTATCAGTGTATTGGTTTCCAATGAACTTTAAACTGAAGATAGGCTTAGCATCAAGCATGAATATAAACCAAACAGTCTTGTCGATAGATTTAGCATCAAGCATGAACTTAACTAAACAGTCATGTCCAACTATATGGATAGTTTTTGTTAGTCCATTCTTGTCATCCTCTGTGTAAGGCCAGATGTTTAGGTAGGGGACAGAAATTCCATTCTAATAGTTAAGCATGCAAGCATAAGAATGGTATTTCAAAGATCTTGACCAAAAGAAGGTGAAGATATTAGCTTGGGTAAAAGATCTAAAAATTTCTTTTTTATATTTAATCTGTAAATCTGGAAATGAAGCCAATAAGAAGTCTGTCCTCCCATTTAAGTGTAACACTGGATCCTTCAAAAAAGAAAAACTTCAACACATTGTCAGTGGTATTCTTAACCGCTATCATAGTCTAAATTGCAGAAGTACAAAATTATAATCCACTAACCATCATGAACTTCAATGGGCTGAGTTACTAATATCTGAGAATTATGACTACTGTTTCAGTTATTGCAGGTTATACAAACCAGCAATGAATAATTTACCTTGAAGAAGGATGCAAAAGAGAAGCAAAAAACCATCCTTGTGTCCATCCAAGCTTAGCATAGGTACTCTGCATTATAACAATTATGTTTAGTAACGTTTCTTGAAAGGAGTTTGGTTTTGCATTATACAACTCAGAAGATTTATAATTGCAGCTAAAATTTTTGCTCTAATGCAGTGTTGCTACAAAAACTTATCTGCATCAGTCAACAATGAAGTTTATTCAAAATAATATAAAGTTTTGACGAAAAACATAGGAAAAGCTATAATGCGTAAGCATCTATACTTAATGGTTATATTGCAAAAGAAAATAAACATAAAAAACCAACAGCATTCCATAGATCTCGATAAGAGCTCGCAACAACACAAAATTGATTATGATACTGGGTTAAATTTATAAAAAGGGGAATACAATTTCTCCTGGCCAGAATATTCATCTTGTTGTATATAAGCTTTTCAATTTTCCATGAGACAATTTATATCATACATATGCTTGTTTCATATTCAGGTCACAGAATTCATACCATACCTAGCGTTGTGTTATTAACTCGCATACAGTCATCATAACTAGCTGACGGAGTACCATATATTATATAATGCTCTTGTGAACATCACTCATGTAATTATGCTGGTATTACAATTGCATGCTGTTACTATCACTAATATAAAAATTAAAGAGTTATAATACATTTTTTGAGCAACAGCTCGTAACAAAGAAATAAGACAAAGCATCTCGTTTCCTGAACCAACATGAAGAAAATATAACCTGATTAACTAACTGGTTCTTGAACTTTTCTGGGTGCAGCTTCCTCTCAGCATGAAATGCATATGATACTTGAGCATCCATTCCTGTAACATAACAGAAAATTTATCAAGCATGTGACCATAAGATATAAATTTTAGCTAGAACAATCACCGAACAATGTTTTATCTGATTACAATATGTTTTATTCTTATTCACAAATTCAGTAAAAGATAAAATAAAGCAATGCATAGGATACATAACTTATTAATTTATTGAATGATATGCCATTTCACGTTTCAAGCTCAACCATGATAAGCTTGTATTTCAACAAGCAAGCATATTTTTTAAAGCAGCAATGCTTAAGACATTCTTAATATTCCTAATGTTGCTAATGGCCCTGCAGTTCTAAAGTGCTTACAGGCTCACATCTAGTTGTTGCACATTAAGGTAAATCCGTGATATCTACCCAAAATAGCCATTAACTAAAAGCCGCTTGTTACTACTACATTCAAATTCTTCCTACATTAATCCTTTAACAAGAAAATGAATAATATGATCACAGTTTAAACTTAAAGGTCAAGAGAAGGAATCGTGGATGGCTATGTGATAAAAGCATCATCAGATAAGCCCTACGAAAGATGCTACATTTACAAAAAAGAATTAGCCATTAGACTTCTTTATACAGAGAGATCATATGGGCACAATGAGACCACACTCTACCACGTTTTGACATAGCACTGGGACACAGAATACCCCTCCAGTTTTCTCTTCTATTTTTCCTTTCTTTTACATGCACATATGTGCAGTCATGATTAACTAAATAGGCCTAGACCGTGAAAATCAGACAAACAGGCAAAAATCCAAAGAGTCAATAGAATAATGTGAAGGAAAATTATAAATAAAAAAAATAACAGTCAGATTTTATGCAGAGGCGAAAACAAACACAGATGGTAAAAATGATTTCTTAAATGATTTGAATAAGATACTACCAGGATTTATAATGCACTTGATTATAGGGATAATTTAAATAAAAAGTAATCTTATATTTCCTTGGAATGAGAGAGTAACTGTATCCCAAAGAGAGATTCTTACCCATACTAAAATAGTTCCAAAATCCCCCACGAAATGTGTGATAACCTTCCTGAGAAGAGGTAAACAGGAATAAACTTAAATTATTTTCTTTAAAAAAATAGACAGAGTACCAACTAATTTTATTTGAATCAAAAGTATAATATTCAAAAAGACCTTGAATTAAACATAACAGATTGTTAGATAGTATGGATAATCAGTAGAAAGAGTAAAAAGGACAAAATCTGTAGCTAACCAGGCGGGCAAGCTACCACTACAGCTTGTCCATCAGTATCCCAATAATTGAACAGGTCACATGGTAATTAATGTTTTGGATGGTTTTCAAAATGGTAAAGTGGTTTATAAAGTTGTTAAAACAAGCATACAAGCAGAAGAGAATTCCTTACCACATTAAGTGAGTCTGAGCTTGAAACACGGTGAAATGCATGCAGAGCATGTGGAAGTTCTAGGGGAGCAACTGGATCCCAGGTACCTTCCTTGGGAGCTCGCATCCTCATGATAATATGCCAGCTGAGGTCAAAAAACATAAGCAATTAGCACAAACATTGTGCTTCAGTCATCTATATATCATGCAGAAGCCTGCCCCCATTCTCGCCAAATATTATTGTCAGATTACATAAAAGTCAATCTGTGAAAAAGAGCAAGCGAAAATCTTGCAGTAGGCAAGAAGAAAACGATCAGATGCCTAAAATAGGTGAACTAGAAAAGAATCACAAATAGCTCTGGTAATTAAGCAAATGCCTATAATGGTATGCAGCGTCTAAGGGGTGCCTCTTTCATCAAGTCACCAATTAACTAAAAAAATTAAAATGTGCACGTGACCATATATATTTCATTATAGGGTCAAGTACGCATTGGCACATATATAGTGCTAGAAAAATGCAACTAATATAGTAGATTTTACATATTTAATAGCACCCATACATTTTCGAAGTACACAAACCATAAATACAACAAAATCCACCATGTTATGAGTAAAAATAAAAAATAAAAAAAGGGTGGCCTAGTGTAGGAGATTCCCGCCATTGCAGGATTTGGGAGGGTCAAATAATGTGTAGCCTTACCCCCACATGAGAAGTATGAAGTTGTTTCTATGTTTCAAACTTGTGACCTCCAGGTTATAATGGAGCAACATTACCGTTACACTAAGGCACAATGGTAAGATCTAATCTAGGTTCAAAACATGGAAAACAGTCTCTCTGCACGTGGGGTAAGGTCGCGTACATCTGACCTTCCCTAGACCCCACAACAGCAGGAGACTCATATACTTGGACATCCTTTTCATGAGCAAAAAAATAAAACCATATAGTTTCTTAAGAACTTTTCATCGACGCATCAGGTCAGATCTAGGTTTGGCATAAATAGAAATTCATACTTACATGTTTTGAATTTGAAATTGGACTCAAGATCTGAACTGGCAGGATTTTTTATCATGGCAGGTTGGGTAGGGCATGGTTTCATGGAACCTGGATTTGAATTGCAACTCTTATGGATTCTGGCATTTGGACAGGGAATTGAATTAACTGATCTAGTTTTAAGGTTGGGGTAGATGGTCTATGCCTTCATGGCGCATTTGCAACCCAGCTAGGGACTGCTGTGTTTTTCCTAGATGCAGGAAAGATATTATAACAATGAACAAGAAAAAAATTGGACAAGCTACGCACACTTAATGAACAAAATCTAAATTAGTTAAATAATGTAATATTGATGACAGACAAGCAGATGACACAAGACTCCTGCTAAGTGCTGAACATTATATGCCAGCAGCATCATAATTTAACAAAGCCATTAGCCGAACAAAAAGAACATTAATGCCTGCTGAGGAATGAAGGTTATCCACTGTTGCATTCGAAGCAGATAAAAGTCTGTCATTAAGGCACACTACCTATCAATTTGCATCTCTGTTGCTTTCATCACCTGATCAAGAAAATATTCCACAGATTGACGATCTGTGCCAGGATTCTTCTTTCCCTGCAGTGATAGTTGAATGCATGATATACAATAAATTTCTTTCCATGAATAATAGTAATCATTTATCTATGCTGCGATAAGCCAAGCAATATATCCTGCAAGGCTCCAAATTCATATTGGTATTTATCAAAACTAAGGAAAGAAGCCTTACTGGTTTGTATGCATACAGAGGCAGAAACACATTCAATCAACAAAAACATGTGTAGCAAGAAACATGGAGTAATTTAGTAAGCTTTCTCATGTCCCACTTCATTTGTGTTTGTCCAGAATTCTTACTAATCTAAAGTTAATATATTAAATAACAGAAAAGGATTGATGTGGTTTTTGCTTGTATCCTTGTGAAGGACCTTGGCTTTCACATAGAAGCATGTGCAGAAAAGTCCTCTTTAATATTGAATCACAGAAGAGACATCCCTGCTTCCAGGATTGCCCCAAACTGCCAATCTTCATAAGCAGGTGATACACCAATTATAGAATGACATTTGAATCTTCAGAAAAGAAAATTTTACATGACCTACCCAACCAAATGAAAAGGGAAGGTTGTTCCCGGTTCCCAAAGGCACTGTAGCAACAGGTGGTGGCTGAGCAAGTTTAAGATCACAAACCACTCCAAGTAGCCAGCTTGCCGTGCCATCACCACCTGCAACCTAATGAAATAATTGGATGTCTAAGATAAAACATTGTAGTTGATAAATTTGTAAAAAACTGTAAGGCTCTATGGTTCTACTGAAATCTGGAAAAGGAAGCTGAAAGAGCACCAGGCTAGAACAAGCAAAATAGAAAAAAAGATTAAAAAAATAATCCCCTTAGTGCCATTTCAGAGTCTTTCACTTACTATTAGTCTCAATCTCTTCTGAATTTCAGCAGCAAGCATATCTCCCTTGGACTTAAGTTTTTCGAAGTTGCCATAAAGTCTATGCAGCACCTTATCAGGAGCCTCCTCTCCCAAATCATAAACCTTAAACAAAAAAATAAATAAATGATAGATAAATATAGTGAACAGTTACTTGACTATGACCATGAATAGCACAGGTCCATGCAGTCTCCTTTCCGCAAGTGAACAAGAAATACCTGAACTCTATTGAGAAGCTCGCGATATGTTTTAAGCAAATCACCTCCAAGCTGGCCACCACTTTTCGAGTTAATGAAGACTATTACAGGACAAGTGGGTGTATAACTAACTTCCTCAGGCTCTAAATCCGGTACTAATACGTAATCTGGGATACAGAAGTCCTTCAAGGGCTGACTCATCTGAGAAGAGGAGTCACCCATCCCTGAAATGAGTCTACAGAAATTACATTATAACATGGATGAGGAATCATTATTCAACTCATCAGTCTGTGGGAGTTGCACTGGCATGTGATAAGTGCATAAGCAATATCAAAATTTAAGTTATGTGAAAAATGAATGATTAACTCATAATTTAATAGCAGCTTACAGAACCAAAGTACTTGCTTAAACAATGGATTTGGGAATTAAGCAACCTTTGCCAATTGGTAACAGGGGAACCAATGTGAAGGCAATGAGTGTTGGTTATTGTAGATTTAGAAAAACATCAGATGTACACTATAATCATTTTTCAGCATTGATGAAAGGCATCTTAAGAATATAATACATGATGTCCATAGTAGTTAAGAGCCTAAGATCTGAGACAGAACTGCAGTAATAACACCTTTAAATGCAAATGGAGTCCTCTCACTAGAAGGTTCTCATGGGCCTCACCAAGGAATATGCTGAATGTTGTAAAAATCATCAACTCGCAACACAATCTCTCTGCTGAGTTGGTTGGTCGAGGGTCATTTATATACCTTCTTTGTTCAAGAAATGTATGCAAGAGAGTTTAACACCAAAACCCAACTATCCTGAACGCAAGAGCTTAAATAAATAATTATTGCATTGCACCAATATGCTTGAGATATTCGAGAAACTTCCCATTCTCCAAAGATGTCAACAGAACTTAGCCAATATCAAAAAAAAAAAAAGATAAGATAACAAAAAAGAAAAATGCATTCAATTCAGATACATTTCGCGTACCAGTAATCCAAACAAGACTCATGTTATCATGAAGATGTTATCAAATCAAGCTAAGAGTTTTCACAGGTCAAAAGTTCGAAAAATAAATAAGAACTGACAAAAGCTGTGCCAAATTATGCATGCATTGCTTCAAATTCCATACGAGCATAAACATTTTGAAATATGTCGATCAACTCAAGCACAACCAATATTTTATAGACTAACCAAGTTGCAAATGAATTTGGGTAAAATGAATCAAGCATAGCTCCCGACTATTCGAAAGCTTCAAAGTTTTAGATCGTGCATTTAGTAAATGAATTTGCGACGCGACGACCTGAGGCTACACCACCATTATAGCCACAGGTCATCATAATACGCAACAGACTCCATCTACGACTCACATACCCACGATCTCTACTCTCCATCAAACAATTCAAAAAGCAAAAAGCAATCGAAAAAAAAAACTAGCTAATACGGCTGGATTTCAAGCTCCACTTGAGATCTCAATCCATCAAAAGAAACCAAAAATCATCGTCTTATTCTCCAATTCCATGAAGCTTTCCAAAATTTTTAGCTCTAAACCCTAATTAGATTCTTGCATGAATTGAGAGCTCTAAAATTAAATTCCGTAAAGTTCGGATTGGAGAGACTTACCAAAGAAGGAATCACCCGGGGGGGGGGGGGGGAGGGGGGGCGCTTCACGCGATCGCCGATTCTTTTTCCCGGTTTGAATCCAAGAGCCGATCACGAAGAGCAGGGGGCAGAGTCGGAGAAATTTTGACCGTTTCCGGCTTGCAAATGCTGGATCAGGGAGAAGATGGGAATTGTGAGCCTTCCTCCTCCGGAGGCGATCCACTGCTCATTCCTTTAACTTCCACAAGTGCGCGTATGCGTACACGCCCAGTTGGCGGGCAAGATGTATGCGGCCGTAGGTCTTAACGGTGGATATGACGCCCGTATATGAAGTTTTATGAAACTTTGCGTTTTCTCGGCTTCCAGGAACCACATCTTCCTCACGAAACGCGTGTTTTTAAAAAAAAGAAAAATCCAAGTGCACTGCGGTTGCCGCCCACGAACATGACGCAGATGGGATGATCCAACGTGGCACTTCTTTAGCCTCAGGGAACCGGGCGGGCCCCGGAGGCCATACGTCGAGTTTGGATGGGTGTCTCATTTCGGACGTCAACAGGTTTTCTTTTGATTTCTAAACGGACGTGCAGAGTCGGAACCATACCTGCCCACTGGGCCGCCGTGACGTCGACTCTTGTGTTGAAAAATGCCACATGAACGTGAGTGTATGTAAGGTCCATGAAATTTCCACGAGTTCAAGATTTTGCATGCTGCATCCTTAGAACTGAGTCTATATCCTTGTATATTCTCCCATTATATTTATATGTATGTATTTATGTATGTATATATGTACAATATTTTTTATTTTTTTTTATAAAAACAATATTTATATAGCTCTTATGTTGGTACAGCTTATCAAGTCAAAAAAGATAAAATGATGCAATAAAAATGGAATCTCAGCGGCACTAATCCAAATGATCTTATCGGAGTGCCAAGCAACAAAAAAAGCAATCCATTCCGTAGTTCTGTTTGCCTCCTGATCCACATATACTATCTGAAAGAAACTCATCCTCTGATCAACCTACGAGTTTCTCGGATCATTGCATGGCAGTCCCCATATCGATCCAGATTCTTCTTCACATACACCAAAGCAAGGTCGGCCCAAGCCCTAGGCGACCGAGGCGGTCGCCTAAAGCCCCGGGCCAATGGAAGGCCCCCGAGAGGCTGACCAAAAGGAAGCAAAGGCCCCATATAAAATGGGATCTGGAGCTGGCTACGAGTATTCCCCCTTGATGGAAGGGAGGTGGAGGTTTTCTGGCCTGCAAAGGGGCAATTTGGAAAGTTGGGGACAGTAGTTTTGGGTGGGGGGAGAGAGAGAGAGAGGGGGGGGGGGGGGGGGATTTGGTTGGCTTGATAGACGCCTGAAGCAACTCTTATCTTTCATCCCTTCTCTTTTTTGGTTTTGGTCTTGGTTTTCCTTCCCTCACATTACTCCTGAATCCTGATCCAGCTGGGCCATCGGTTTCTTCTCCCCTCTCGGGATGTAGAGAGAGAAAAGGAGGGAGTGGGTTGAATGGCTGCTGTGCTGTGGTGTTGCAGTTGCCGCTTGGGTACTCACTTGAAGTTGAAGGGGAGATGGTGGGATGGGACTTTTATTAATTAGATGGAGTGAATTTCCCACAATGACCCTACTTTCTCTTATAGAGAGATTCATTTATGGACAAATTCTTTTATTTATCTTAACCATGAAGTGCCATGGGATGACCTTTTCCTATTCGGCTCTTGCTTGACGTGGTAAACAGTATTGCCAAGCATTATCTCAGTTATTTAATCAATTTCATTGCCTTCATTTAGAGTAATTACTTTTATGTGCTTCCATTCAAAAATAATATTAAATTGAAAAGGCTTCTTGTCTATCTTTGTTAAATTTATGTATCTTTGTTGAAATAGTATACTTGATAGCTATCTATTTTTATATATTTCTTAAAATATTTTATATTTATTAAAAAAAATTATTATTAAAAAAAAGAGGTTTCGTTCAGTAGATTTGTCTTAGGCTCAATATGTATTGAGCGGCCCCTGCACCAAAGCAACGGGCACTACGTCGTCTCGTGCGGACCAACCACGGGCGACAACGGCCTAGCGCGGCACGGTGAAACCGTGCTCTCTGACCAAAACAAAAATCCTCTGACCATCTTTTGTGTCACTCTATTCCCTCTGTTGGTGTGTCACTCATTCCCTCTCTATAAAACCAAACCAAGCGCCAGCCCCCATTCTATCCATCCCCTCCCCACCTTTCTCCCCTCTCATTATTCTTCTATTCTCTCTCGACTCTTCTCTCATCATGGGAATTAGCCAGAACGGTGACCTCCCTCTCCTTTCCATCCACGGTTTCAAGCCGTTGGATCTCGACGATTTAAGAGAACAAGTCCATCAGACCATGGACTTCATCATGGACTACTACAAGAAGGTAGAGTCCTTCCCTGTCCTCCCTTCCGTCCAGCCCGGCTACCTGCGTCACCTCCTCCCGGCCACCCCACCGGCCGAGCCCACCACTTTCGACGCCATCCTCTGCGACCTCCACCGCGCCATCCTCCCCGGCCTGACCCACTGGGCCAGCCCCAACTTCTTTGCGTATTTCCCCGCTACCCTCAGCTCCGCCGCCCTCGCCGGCGATCTCCTCGCCTCTGCCTTCAACCCCGTCGCCTTCACCTGGCTCTCCTCCCCCGCAGCCACCGAGCTCGAGTCCCTCGTCCTCGACTGGCTCGCGCACCTCCTCCGCCTCCCCTCCTGCTTTCTCTCCTCCTCAGCCTCCGCGGCCACCCGCGGCGGAGGAGTCCTCCACAACACCACCAGCGAGGCCATGCTCTGTACACTAGTCGCTGCCCGCGACGCCGCCCTCCGCCGATCCGGCGGCTTCGCGGCCGCCATCTCCCGCCTCGTCGCCTACGGCTCCGACCAGACCCACTCCACGTTCTTCAAAGCATGCAGGATCGCCGGGTTCGATCCAGCCAACGTCAGGTCCGTTCCGACCCGGTCCGAGTCGGATTTCTCCCTCGAACCGGCACGCCTCCGCGCTGCCATGGCCGCCGACGCGGCAGCCGGGCTCGTACCCGCCTACGTCTGCGCCACCGTGGGGACTACCTCGTCGACAGCGGTGGACCCGGTGGGGCCCATCTCAGAGGTGGCAGCCGAGTTCGGGGCCTGGGTCCACGTGGACGCGGCGTACGCGGGTAGCGCGTGCGTCTGCCCGGAGTTCCGCCAGTACCTGGACGGCGTCGAGCGGGCAAACTCGGTCAGCTTCAGCCCCCACAAATGGCTCCTCACATGCCTCGACTGCACGTGCCTCTGGGTCCGCGACACGCGCCTTCTCACCGGTCCACTGGGGACCGACCCGGAGTACCTAAAGAACGGTCCAAGCGAGTCCGGGTCGGTTGTGGATCTCAAGGACCTCCAGGTGGGCGTGGGCCGTCGATTCCGTTCTCTGAAGCTGTGGATGGTTATCCGTACCTACGGTGTCGCGAATCTCCAGGCCCACATCCGGAGCGACGTGGAGATGGCCCGGCGGTTCGAGGGGATGGTCCGGTCTGATAGGCGGTTCGAGGTGGTGGTTCCGAGGCGGTTCGCTTTGGTCTGTTTCCGGCTTATGCCACGTGGCGGGATGGTAGAGGCCCAGGCGGACAAAGAGAACCGGAGGCTCTTGGAGATGATCAACGCGAGCGGGAGGGCGTACATCACGCACACGGTGGTGGGCAGGATGTACGTTCTCCGGTTCGCCGTAGGGTCGACGCTCACGGAGGAGCGCCACGTGGCGTCTGCATGGGAGCTGATTAAAAAGAAGGCCGATGAGCTACTGGGTGTTGAAGTCAGCCCAGTTCCCAATATTTAAAGATTTAATTGCATCGCATCCTTCGTGGAGTTTTGTGAGTGGAAATTTGCATGCTAGCAATCAGAACCCGAAGTTCTCTGCCAATAATTCCCATGCAACAAATTTAAATAAATAAATGACAGTCTCCATTGATCTCCATGAATAGTTTACAAGGGCAAAAAAAAAAAGAAAAAGACTGCAAATGTGTACTCAATAATCTCTGCAAAATGGGTGCAGAGATATTTTTTAGCACCATACAATATTGTCAGTGGTTTATTAGGAGCAAAACTATCAACTTTGTTCTGATGACTCAGGAAAAAAATCATGAACTGAACTACTTTTTGGGGAGGGTTTGAAATATATTTTTCAGCAAAAAATCATGTTCCATGAGGAAAAGGTGGTGTTGGAAACATCAACAAAATATAAAATAGAATCATGCTTATGAAAACCTTTAATTTGAAAAATGGAAAAAATGAATTATTTAGAAATATAAAAGTTTACAGAGAAATCACAATAAGGAACTAGTTTTTATAGGATTGCATTAGCTTCTCAAATAGGATTATTCAATAGTAGCCGCAAATTTAGCATGTAACCACAAATTAGATTATATTAACTTCTTATCCCTCGATGCAGTTTCATGAAATTTTGTTTTTTGATTCTTGTTGATTGAATCCGCACTAGATTTGTGTGAGTCATATAATGGTTTATCAGAAGAAAAAAAAAAACATTATAAAACCAGCTACGTTTCCAACTTTTCAATTCCCATTAGTCATTATCTTATTTAACAAATATAGAAAAAGGGGTTCTAAAATAGCTGGGCTATTATGAAGAATCAAAGAGACAACACTGGTGGTTCCTCTAAATCATGTTGCTTTGGATCTTTGTAATTAACTTGTATACTTAAGAAAAGCTGGGGGAAGCACTTCGCCTCCTCCATTTACCCTCAAAAGAGTTTGGTGGAGGTAGCATTGACATCATTCCTTGACCTTACATATGAAAGCCATTTTGAACCAAAACATCCAATAGCCTAATGTCAGCTAAGCGGTATGATATATATGTCACCTGAATTCAGATATATAGACAAGTCTAAGGGAGCATTTTTAACCAGATTTTGGTCACCAAACTGCGAATCTCTCTCAATAAAGTAAGTAACCGTGACCAACAAGGCTGATCGAAGCCACACGGAATCCACCTCTGAAGTTCCTCTGTTCCTTATCAGAAAATAGATCCTTAACACATGTTTTTTAATTCAGAGAGAAAATCTTATGCCTCAACTGCTTGTCATAATTGATGTTAACCCTCCACCAATCAGCCTGATAGACCGATTGAAGAATGACTTCGTCAGCACCCACCATATCCTGGTCTATGCTCCAAGATATGCCTTCTCCTAACAGCTAATTAAATGTCCAAAAACACATACAGAGAGAGAGACAGAGAGTAAAATATGTATATAATTACAATGTTATTCTTTGTGTGTGTGTGTGTGTGTGTGAGAGAGAGAGAGAGAGAGAGAGAGAGAGAGAATTTGATCCCTCTTTCTCCAGACTTTTCCCATCTAAAACTCGTCTTCCTCTCTCGCCATGCACTTTTGCCCATCTAAACTACTCAAAACATCCACAATATTTTGCTTTTAACCCTCCTTCATGGCTAGTAAACAACTTGGGTGAGGACTGAGGGTTAGCACCACCATGTAGGCAGGGGCGGCCCAATGCATTTGGGGGCCTCGGGCGAACTCACTAAATGAGGCCTTTTTTAAAATAATAATAATAATAATAATAAATTTTTAATAAGTATAAAATATTTTAAAAAATTATTTAAAAATAATCCGTCTAGCTTTTTGAGATGCAAAATTACTAATCAAACTTTTGTACTCAAGATTCATTAAAATATTATTTTCAATCGATAATATAGCTAATCCATTTAATCTTTCTTGTGACATAGTTGACCGCAAATAAGTTTTTATCAACTTTAACTTTGAAAAACTTCTTTCAGCAGAAGCAACTGTTACAGGTATTGTCAACAATATCCTATAAGCAATGAATGCATTTGGAAAAGAATCTGTTTTTTTAATAAAACTTAAAGTATCAATAGGGGTACTAGTTTCTATTTGTAAAACTTCTTTTAAAACATTTAACTCCGAAAACAGATCAAGACCATCAATATCAGAATATTCACCGTGCTTTAAAAAGTTTTCAAGATTAAGACAACACTTTTTCAAATTCTCTTCATTCAAAGATTTTAACTTTCTAAAATTAAACAAAAAACCAAAAACATCTTCATATATGGTGAATTGTTCAAACCTATTTTGAATTGAAGAAATAGCTTGATCTACTATATATAAAAAGTAATCAATTCTAAAAGATTCTTCAGCTGATCTTGTTGTTTCATCATTACTATTTTCATCAAATTGTTTTTTTCTACGGATCACACGTTTTTCACGAAATATAGGTTCTATTTCCATTTCATTTGCAATTTCTTTAGATGAATTCAAAGCATTCATGAATCCATTTTCCCTATAACTTTTCAAATAAGAAAGAAGATTTTTTAATTGATCTATAGCAACATCAATATGCATGTCTTCAGATTGTAAGTTCTTACTAACTGAATTAACAGCAAACAATATATCGTACCATATATTCATGCCTAACAAGAATTCAAAATTTTCAATCTCATATGTAGCTAAACATATAGCCTCACTCTTTATTTTAGGATCTTCACTAGTTTCCGCTAATTGAACTAATGCATCTCTTATTTTAGGAGCTTGATGTTTAATTGCTTTGACACTTTCAATACGACTTTCCCAACGTGTCTGTGACAAAGGTTTAAGAGTTAATGTAGATACATTATCTTGTAAAATTTTCCATCGTTTTGTAGAAGAAGAAAATAAGGTATAAATTCGTTGTATTACTCCAAAAAAAGATATAGCCTTAGGACATGAGTTAGCAGTATCACATAATACTAAATTTAAGTTATGACATCCACATGGTGTGTAAAATGCTCTAGAATTTATATCTAATAATCTTTTTTGTACACCTTGATGTTTTTCTTTCATATTAGACCCATTGTCATACCCTTGTCCTCTTATATCATTAATATCAAGTTTATATTTTTCTATATATTTATAAGTGCAACAAAAAGGCCTTTTCCAGAGGTATCATCTACTTCTAAAAATTCTAAAAAATATTCTTCTATTTTTACTGGACTTGTTGAAGTATCTACACATCTTAAAACTAGGGTCATTTGTTCTTGATGGCTTGCATCAGGAGTGCAATCAAGTATTACAGAAAAGTATTTTGCTTCTTTAATCTTTTTAATTATTATAGTTTTAATTTCAGATGCTAACATTTGAATCAATTCATTTTGAATCTTATGACCTAAATAATGATTGTGAATTTCACCATGTTGAATACGTCGAATATGTTCTTGCATTACTGGATCAAATTCTGCAATCATTTCAATAAGACTTAAAAAATTTCCATTATTGCTTTGATAGATCTTTTCATTCTTTCCCCGAAATGCTAAATTATTTTTTGCAAGATTTTTTACGACAGCAATAATTCTCAATAATACTTTTTTCCAATGATCTTTCTCTTGGTTTATTTGTTCTTGGAGACTTTTATCAATTGTCTTATTTTTCAATAATCTCACTTCTAAATTAATCCATTTATTCATGCTAGTAATATGTTCATTAGTTATTTCATGACTTTTGATCATAATACCTAGATTTTTCCAATTCCTAGTTCCTTCATTGACTAAGTGACTCGTGTTAGGTGTTGAATCAAATAATTTACAACAAAAACAATATACTCTATCCAAATCCTTCGAATACACTAACCATCTTCTATCATATTTTTCACCATTAGGTAATTTACGAATGTAATGTAGCGTAGAGAAGTGCCTATTATTTTCATCCTTAGGAAAATGAAGATCATAATCTCTAATTGGACCTCTTTCTACTAATAGATCTCTCAACCTTGTATCGATTTGCTTCCATTGACCAGGATCGTATATATTTGTAGAAATAGAACTAATTTCATTAAGCTCTACACTATTCTTATTTATCCTATCTTCATCTAATTTCTCATTATGTTCTTCACCATGAATATGGTTGTCAATCTCATTTTGTTTCATTCCTTTCATGTCATCTTTTAGCTCTATTTCAGGTGCTTGTTTTGTTGTTAATTCCTGAGTTGAACTTGATGTAGTGTTTTGTTTGTTTGTCATAACAAATTTATCTAGAGCTCCTTTTTGAGATTGAATGAGTTTTTCGATTTTTTTTTTTTTTAAGTTTTTCATATCCACATTCATATTTTCTATTAGACATTTGAATATAAAAATTATATTAGTAAACAAAACAATTAAGATAATTACTACAAACAAATTAAAATATAAAAGAGAAAAAATAGAAGAGAAAAATTGTAACAAAATTATAGAAATTGCAATAAAATTAGGGATATTAAACACTGGATCTTGAAAATATAATCAAACAACAAAAGGGGGTTAGAAGGATCACACCATATGTTGTGCACTTGTGCTACAGTGACTAGGCCCACTACCCGCAGTAACCCACTGTCCACTGACTCACTGAGTCACTGTCAGTGTCACAGACTGACAGTCTCTCAGTGATACGGACGGGAGGGAGGGCTGAGGGTGAGGGGACGGCCGGGCCTCTAGGCCCTCTACTGCTTCACGCCTTCACGGGAGGGAGGGCTGAGCCGCTGAGGGTGAGGGGACGGCCGGGGCCGGCGAGGGAGGCGAGGAGGTCACGCCGTCTGCCGTGCCGTCACGGGATCACGGCCTCACGCCTCACGGGAGCCGGGGCCGGGGGCGGGCGAGGAGCGGAGGAGGTCACGGCTCACGGACTGACGGCCTGACGGCTGACGGTGTCACAGGCGGGGTCCGGGGACTGGGAGGCGCTCAGGCGGAGGAGACGACCTCGCCGGCTCGCTGGATTGAGCCGGACGGGCCGACGGGCGACGGGGTCACGGCCTCACGAGAGCCGGGGGCCCGAGAGGCGGGAGGGAGGCAAGGAGCCGAGGAGCCTGGATGGCTGGATGCCGGGGAGGCGGGGACGGTCGCGGCCTCGCGGGATGCCGGGGCCCGAGGAGGCGGGGAGGCGGACTGGCGGAGGCGCGGCCACGCGGGGGGAGGCGAGGAGGAAACGAGTAGACGACCCCGGCGGCAGGCAGTCACACGGTCACAAACTCACACCTTCACGGAACACGGGAACAGTCGAACAGAGTTACAGTCTTACAGAGTAGAAGAGGTTTGAGCCTTGAGGAAATAGGAATGAGGAGCAGAGGAGGAGGAAGCAGAGCTGCAGAAGTAGCCAGAGGATGCGGATGAGGAGGAAGTAGAGCTGCAGGATGAGGCGACCCACGTCTTGTCGAGGTAGCCGTTGGCTCCTGCCATCCTGCGGGCTGCGGCTAGCTAGCTGGTAGAACCTATATTTCGTGAGCTGGGAGGGTAGAGGCGTAGATCAAGCATGCCGTCGCGGGGCCTTCTCCCGAGCCGGGGCCTTGGGCGACCGCCTAGGTCGCCTAAGGCTTGGGCCGCCCCTGCATGTAGGATTAGCAGCTCTTTGTGGGACCGACTGTTTTGTGTGGGAACCACTAGAAACGGTGACCACTTTGGCCGGGAACCACTAGAAAAAGATGCCCATGATACTTAGCCATCACGAACACAACCACTTAACACAAATCTGTCGAGCCCAACGCTCCATATAACTAAAAACTATTTAATTCCAAAAGTTTTTATGGTAACTACAGCTGCATCGTCATACAAAAATATAAAATCTCTAAAATAGATGATGATCATATTTCGCTTTCCATCTCGATCGATACTGTTTTATTGTAAATATCTTATAAGAAAACTTTTTTATGATCCATCTCTTTCACATGATCTATCAATTATCATCGCACGACATAGGCTACAAATTTATTGAATCTTTGATCAAATCAAATGCTAGAAACATAACCACCAAAACTAAGCTTTAAATGATATTAATATCGAGAAAGCTACTGAAAAATGGCGTGACCCTTTTTTTTTTTTTGTAAATGAGAGGTGGTGCCCGTCCACAATTTATTGATTTAAGAAGGATTTTTCCAATGATTTCGATGCACGCCGACAGAAAGTTCAGAAGAACAGCCCACGGGGGGTTTAATGGTCTAGTTCTTATTTATAAATCCTGGCAGTATTTGCTTGGCCTCTCGAGCCCCCAATCACGTTGCTGCGGCCATGCAACGTGATTTCCATGGGAACGGAGCATAGGAGGAGCCTTTTTGCCGTCACGAGAAAAATCGTGCGACTTTTATCTGCGTTTCATCTACACATGCAGCTACTCGATCGCCAGAAAAAGACGTCTGAAAACTCCCACGTGAAGTTTTAGTTCACAGCAATAGAAATTAATAGCTAAAAAACACGGGAATATTTCTCCTATTTGTTGGTTGCAATAAATGCCTATCCTGAGTACGTACTGCATTCTTCCCGAAAGAGACTTTGCTATATATATAGTATAACTCATTACTGTAGACATTTGTAGGTTGACGAGTAATTATATTGCCTTTCAGATCACTCAAGTGTACCAAAAGACATTCATCTCGAAGGGACTTTGCTATAGTAATTCAATTGCTGTACGTAGGACATTTGTAGATTGACGAGTAATTGTATTGCCTTCCGAATCATTCAAATATATCAGAAGATAAACATAACAGTTGATTGGGTCATGACCTCCTCGACATTCTGTGGATTTTTTATAGAACAACTTCATGACTATTCCTCCTCTCTTATGTTCTCTTTTATTTTTTGGGATTTTTTATATATACTTAAGCTAGAACTGTATGGTTTTTATAAACTAGCAACCGGGCACAAGGATCTTTGTTAAGAATACCTGGGTCACGATAATTTGGATGGTTCTGAGGGGGTTTCGCCGAAGGATTCATAGACATTCTTTTGATATAATGTGATGCATTATTAGAGAACTGTAAAATCATATTTTTTTTGTAGATCAGAAAGCATAAATATTTGCGTTGCACATATTCGCCAAGGAAAAGAAAAGAAAAGTCATATTTGGATGGACACGCATGGAGGTGAAAAGTCCTTTAGCCTTTATTTTGAGATTGGAATACGAAACTTCCAGCTCTACGTCTATATACTTACGTATGCAAATGAGACAGTGAAAGGTTTCGTTGCTCGTGCTGAAGCTAAAGAATGCTGATATAATACGGAATTGAACAGGTGGGGCACACTCGATTCACGGGCAATGGACAGGTTCTCTTCAACCACAAAACCTTCCAAGGCTTTTCCAAGCAAAAGAACAAGACACGATGGCGATCAGGTTGGTGCAACTTTCATTAGGTTAGACGGACGTGTAGGATTTCTCCATTGACGGATGGGGAAGATATTGTATCGTAATCAAAGAGCAAGATAATTAAGGCACAAGCAAACATCAAGAAAAAAGAAAAGGCACCAAAAATACTTGGCTTGATTGCCAATGGACATCAATCATGTCAGAAAGTCGTGATTATGAGGCCTCTGGGGCCGTCCTCCAGTGCTTTCTTGAGTGCGCTTATACTCTTAATTAGCATGATCTCAACGCCCGTCGTGTAATCCGAAGGGAACTAATTAAGCGGCACCTCTCTCTCACAATGCAAAAGATATTTACCAGTAGTCATCATATACAAAAAAGAAGAATGCATTTAGAACGATCACATTAATGCGTGTTTTCATAAGTGTGTAACTAGTCATGATATCATATATAAATCTTGTTTTGCTGGTAATATTATGCTTGATAATATCACTGGAAAGGTTGTATGACTTTGCATGCATGGCTGATGTAGACTACGGCTGCTTCTTACCAGTTGACCAGATTAGATAAACCTATCAAGACAAGTCATGTACGGCGCTCATTCATCACAGCTAAGTTATTGCGCAAGGTGGTGCATGGAGGTACGCCTTTGTATATATAACTTGTTCGATCTCCATCCTTGGTAGGTCAAGCTTAAATCTAGGTATAGAACTATCAAACTTTGGGCTTTTAAATTAAGCTATGATCGCTTCTTGCCGCCTTCAATCCTTAATTAAAATGAGTCCTAGTAGCATGAGCTTGACTTGGTATGCTCGAGGGGTTAGGTTTCGGTCCATATGGAGTAGAGTGTTTATATGTCCCTCTTGATTAAAAGAAGAAGAAGAAGAAGAAGAAAAAGAAAAGAATCAGTCTTATCCCTGCATGGGTACCATGCTTGGATGTTAATGTTTCAATTGACATGGTAGCATTAATTGTCCTGCACTCAATGGGCAGCAGGAGCTCATCTTGACAAGCTATCTATAACCAGCTATCTTGATCTTGCTGTGACAAAGCCGTGCCGAAAATTTTGGAGCTTTCCTCAGAAAGTCTTGAGCATGCTGCCGCCCGATTACCATTCAATCTTTGCATCTTAGTAGGATGACTTGGTGCATTATATCCGGGAGAAGACAAGAATAATGGCAGAAGGGAAGCCAACAAGAGAAGGATACTACTTTTTGACAATTTCCACCCATCATCTGAGGCTACAGCCATTCCATGGGTCACACCGATGTTCCCAATTATAGAGGTGGGTGACCCCAGGCAAGTTGTCCATATGCAAGGCCATAAAAGGGGGAGCAATTAATTCAATTGGTTCGCACCTAATCGTCCGGCTTCATTTTCTCAATTGATTGCTCCATGTTGGACTAATATATAGTCCTAACAAGAATTGGGAAAGAAATGTTCAAATGGAAGTGTTTTCTTTTGAGTCCTAAGGTTTTTTTTTTTTTTTTGAGAGAGAAGGAACCTTATTAAGTAGTAGTGCTCACGTTGTGCTAGCCTGTGAGACACCATGTCACGCCTCCAATCCGAGGTCACGAACTGTGAGTCGCGACAACCACAAGGCATCTTCTCGTGATATTATAATTAGGCAACAGAAATAATTTAAATAATAATATTCAAATTCTAATTAAATAATAGAATTCAAAATTTTACAAAACCAATAATATTACAAAATCTTGCATCAATTCTAAAACAAAATCTAGTATAATTAAATTGTCAAAATTTTGTCTCTAATTGCCCTCCCATTCCTCAAGTTGAGCTAATTCTTCAGATATGTAAAAATAATAAGAAATCGTATAATGAGCTAGATAGCCCAGCAAGCAATGAATATCCTAACTTGACAATTCATATAATAACATATAATATAAATGCAAATTATGATGAATCAGTATAAAGACATAATCAATTCTGTTTTAAAATCACAAATCCATTAAAATCCATATCTCTCAAATATTCGCATACGAAATTATAAATCCGATTCAAAATAAATCGCATTCAACTCAATAACCTTAGACTATAGCTACACTTATATTCTGTGGCTAGATCAAAAATAAAACAGCACTTATATCCTACGAAGTGTGCCAGAATACTGTACTTATAATCCATGGAGTGGGCAAAATACTGCACTTATACCTTGTGGAGTGGGCTAGAATACTACATTTATACCTTGTGATAGGGCCAGAAGCAGAATTGATGAGCTCAATAATAGTCAGAGTGTCAATGCATAATTTTCAGTTGGTAGAGTTCAAAACATAGTCAGGCTCAGAGTTAAAATCTAATACATATCAAAATTATTATTTTACAAAATAGGATATATATATATATATATATATCATAATCCAAGCAATATAACAATAGTTCAGAAAATATTACCCTGAGTTACGTATCTATTTTTCATTCAAAACACCATCTCATAAATTCATAAATCACATATAAATTAGTTAACAATTTATTTCAAAAATAATAATACTATATAAATAAAAAAATAGAAAAGGCATATCATTACTTACTTTGCGAATGCAATCCAACTAATAGATCCAATTAACCCCAAAAAAAATTCATCATAATTATTTTAAGAACAAAAATCTTAAATTTCGACATCCTCACAAGCTGACCAAGCAGGAGTGTCCGGCATTCCGGTCAGTCCAATCAAGATGATTTTACCAAATCATGCTCGGACTAGGGCATAGATGGTTCAATAAAAATCGGGGTGATCAAATATAACAGTGATTGGCAAGGGCTAGAATTAGGGCTGACACGTTGCCCGACGTTCCTTGATCAAAATCTTTCACCAAGGTCGATCCAAAAATTACTAAGAGTCATACTTTTAGAGTTCAATCAACCCTAGAGAAAGAGAAAGTCCAAATAGAGAGAGAAAATTTATAGAGAGGAAAAAAAATAAGAGAGAGAAATAAGAGAGGGATGGCTCTTTCCTCCTCCTCCTCTTCTTTCTTTCTTCTTCTTTCTTGGCAAAATGGAGGATGAAGGAGGCTTTGACCGGTGGCTGACCATGGTAGTCTGACAAGGTGGCAGCAAGTGGTGGACACATGAGGCGGAGGGCGGTCGGCGGTGGTCGGCCGGCTAGCCGGCCAAAATCTAACCAATTAGGCTGAATAGAGATGATTTCTTGCCTTGATGTATTCGGATCCTAGCTCACTCGTCAGTAGCTGAGGATCTAGCCCCGACCAAGGGCCAACATGGGGAAGTGGCCGATGGCTTTGGTGATGAATGTTGACGACTGGCATTGCCAAAAAAAGAGAAAAATAGGCAAAATAGGAGATCCTAATCCGATTGATTTTTGACTGATTTCGCAGCCGACGGCCATGACTTCGGATCATGGGAAGAAGAACAAGGAATGGGGAAAAGTGCCGGAGCATTACCTTTGGAGGGCCTTATATAGCAATGGAGGCTAGGCTTAATTATCCTAGCCTCCAACGGAGTTCATGGTGGAGGACTCTTCCTCCTCCACCGCCGCAATCTACCAGAGAATTGCCTTGTTTTGAGTCGATAGCAGCCTTCGGACCGTGATTTGGGTGCTGGGTCGGGCAAACAGGCTAGCCCAATGAGGCTGGGCCTCACACACCAACTAGCATTGAGTCTCACTTCTGTTTGTGTAGACATAACGGAGGATGCACAAATGGCCAGAAACCAACTTGAATTGCTCTTGATCATTTGCCTGCCTTTCAGATCATGATCCAATTCAGATAGTCTAAATACCAAACAAGTGCTAAACTAAGTTGATGGTGTTCCACATTAAGTGTTTTTGTAGCATGAGTCTCGCATCTATTCTTTGTAAGTGCCTCAAACAACAAGAATTTGGTAGTTTCACAAATCATCGTTGGGAGCAACCTAAGCTACTAATTTTCAGAGGTTTATAATTGTGTCAAGTAGAGAATGGACAATTCAAATTCTTTAACTAAATTATTTAATGCCCACGGATTCAAGAACTCGGTCATGGCTCATGCTCTCTCCAAGAGACTTCTTCTCATGTATACCATCGGCCATCAATCACCACGTAGACAACATTTAATTAACACTGATTAGTTCTCAGCTGCCAAAAAGATTAGTCGATCACGCAAAGCATATACTATAATTATAATCAGGTCAAGGAAACCGGTTTAACCCACTGTAGATGAATGGTGTTATTGGATGTCACAGCTCACAAGCATGAATCTAGGAGATGTGTTTGATATAGAGTGGGAGCTCAAGTAGTCCGAGAAACTAAAGCTCGGGTTGTATTAAGAGATGATAGGCCACGCTATCTGAAATGGCTCGGATTCGTCAGTCCTAAAATCTCGCATGAAAGCTCAGGCTGCTGAATCAAATAACAACGTGTGTCCAGCAAAATCAATAGCCAATCAAAACTCTGAATTATTAGAATTGTCGTCTCGAATTGCATCAAGAGATAATAGACCATACTATTCTTGATAGTGTTAAAATTTTATAGTTGTATAACTAGAATCGGCAAGCTTGGACAAGCCAGGTCATATTTAAATTGGCTTAAACCAGTAAGCAAGTTAACGCTTGGCATAAACTCAAGCTCAACTCGATCATCTAACCAATCTCTAGGTGGTTATGTTGATACATCCATATTAGGAAACTCCATTAGTCATCTACTAAGAGCACACTCCAAAATTGAGCCAGTCTTTTTCCACCAACACTAAGATATTTAAAATCTGATGTCTCAATTAGTTTGGTCGCTGAGTGATTTTGAGAGGGAGCAAGGAAAAAATTTATGTTAATCAAGAAGAAATCTGGATATTGCTGAAATAAAAGGGACAGAAAGCTGAAAACTTTTAACAAGCATTGAGATATATCACAATAATGCATTTCTTTCTTCTTCCCTCTTTTATAACTACGATTTCTTTGAGGATCCAGAAATTAAGACAATAATTTTTAAATCATGAAAGCCATGAAGATGTTCCTCAACTATATATTGTCTATACGATCTACCACGCCTCCGACCTGACATCGTAAGTTAAAAGTCGTGACAATTGCCACATACTCGTAGGGACACTCCCCACAAGCATTCAAGATAAATCACGATAACAAAAAACAAACAATGGAATAAATTTAAATGACCAATGTTCAAACTTTAATTTAAATAACTACAAATAAAATTTTAATATCTTACAAAACCAGCAATATTCAAAATATCTTTCACCAAACTTTAGTCAAATCTTGATCTAAATTAAAGATATCAAATTCAGCGTCTAGTCACTCCCAATCATAACCTCATGCTATCTTAATTCTCAAATTTGTAAAAAAAAAAAAAGATAATAAGCTTGACAACCCAATAAGAAATGAATACTCTAACTAGATAATTTATATAATAACATAAGATATAATAGTAAAATACAAATTACCAAAAATTAGTGTAAAGATATAACTAATTCTGTTTCAAAATATAAATTCATTAAAATTCATATCTTTCAAATGTTTATATACATATTCATAAAACCGATTCGAAACAAATCATATTCAACTCAACATCCTTTAACTATGGCTACACTTATATCATATGGCTATGCCAGAAACAGAAACACACTTGTACCCTATGGAGTGGGCCGAAATACTGCACTTATACCTTGCGGAGTGGGCCGAAATACTACATATATACCCTATGACATTGTCAAAAGCAAAATCAATGAGCTCAATAATAGTCAGAGTGCCAATGCATAACCCCCAATTGGCAGAGTCCAGTACATAGTCAGGCTGAAAGTTCAAATCTGATACATGCCAAATTTCTTATTACAAAATAATATATATATCATAATCTAATCAAAATATACATATATAATAAACAATCAGTAAACAATACAACAATAGTCCGAAAAATATTACTATGAATTATATATCTATTTTTCATTCAAAATACCATCTCATAAAATTTATAAATCACATATAAATCAATCAATAATTTTTTTGATATAAAAATAATATTATATAAATAAAAAAAAAATCTAGAAAAGGTAAATCATTGCTTTTCTTACGAGCGAAACCAAACTATAGATCCACAAAATTTCAACAATCTCTCTTTAAGTCTAAGACTTCGGCGAGGGCTTGACTGAAATCTCTAGTGAGCACCGTGACCATTGGAAGTCAAGAGGAGAAGGACAAGGAACCAGCGGTGGTCTAGCAGTAGTGATTGCAAATCCTGTCAGTGGTGAGGTGAAAGGGGATATGGGGATCTTTAAATAGCAGTTGGAGGTTAGGTTTTCTAATTCCTGTAGAAAATCGGGACGGAAAAAGAATTTGGAGGAGAAGTTCGTCTCCTATTCTATGTCGAACAAAGCTCTCTTTTTCTTTTCCAGTCTCCTACTCCAAGTTGAATAAGGCTCTTTTTTTTTATTTTCTACATCCAGGCCAGTCAAGTAGACTAAGCCAAGTTTCTTATTAGCTGAGCTGGGTATTACACAACCTCATTTGTAATTAAAATTCAAACTAGAAAATAAAAAGGTCTTCGATTTTCATGCATTATCATGGTTTTAGTTATGCAAGTGGGTAATCAGATGGATTAAATTATGTGTTTCAGGTGGATCTACTATTTTAATTTTGTAAAATGTTTAGGCTATTGTTTATAACTAATGGAAATTTCTTTTTGATTGATATCTGTAAGAAATTTTTGAGGACTGAAATTTATGAATTAGACTTGTAATTATCATCGGTGCAACCAAGCATATATGCGTGCACATGTATATGGAAAATTTCATAAATTTCACGAGGTCATATAAAACTAGAGATGTCAATGGGCCAGGTTAGGTCACATCTTAATTCAGCCCGGAATTAACACTAAAGGCCTGATCCCCAAGTGGCCCCAACCTGGATCGAGGATCCCTGGCTATAGACTGACTAAGAACCAGTCAATGTTTTGGGCTGGACCAAAGCCGAGTTGGGTTCCAGGCCTGACCCAAGTTTTTAGGCTTTCTAATTTCCATCTTAGTTAGATGTTACGCCCTAAAACGACATCGAGCCAGGACTTTTTGGGGTGGGGTCAGCTCATCGGCTGCTAAGGCTGGCCCTCCCCATTGACAGCCTTAGCAAAAGCAATTATAAATTGATGATCAATTGGCATAGTAAGTTGAGCAGGGATCCTATGCTGCAGTGCACGCGTAACACCGCAGAGTGTTGTACAGCCGTAGATGGCCACCACCAAGAGATGACGGCTATCAAACAATCCAGTCCACGAGCGCACGCTGCGTCATACACGGTGCACATTATTTGATGGTTGTCCATCTTCTGATGGTGGATGGCCATCCAGAGATGCATAGCACTTTACACTTTATAGTGCACAAGCTGCCTTGCAGATTTAAGTTGGTTTCTTAAAATTTCTCAACCTGATTGGTCGCGAACTTGGGAACTGTCTCCGAATTTCGGCATGTAGACATTCATTGTCCAACATCATCACAGGATTTCTGCATTGTTGACCAAAGGATCAAGGATATCTATCAGACATTATTGCACTATGAAGTGTAAAGAATTGAAGTAGTCTTGTGCACCACTAGGATGATGATGGGAAGACAAAAGATTATAACGGGGCGGAATTCATAGGTGAAGTTTTATACAAATAATCAGATTTAGAGATCTGGATGGTTGCGACAATGCAATCTAAGTATATAAGTTACAAATTTTTATTTAACAAGCAATTCTCATTGCTACCCATTTTCCTTTTGTTTGTTGCCTTCCTTCTTCCTTTTGCTGTTACTAGTTATCATAGAATCATTACAAAGCTTGAGCCTATTCACAGCAGAATCACTAGTTCATCTCCAATATGCATGCAACATTTTTGAGATGGGAGTCTTGGAGATAGAAGTATTGATAGATTATAATGATGGCCAAGCATAAAGTCAGATCTCATACAATATATTTGATGCTCGCATTAAACTATTGTGTATAAAAGTGTTGCATGATTTGGTGAAAAACTAATATGAATTAAATTAGTTTGAAAGCAATATGGTGTGAAACAAGTAAACTAAAAAGACAATGTTGGCATTTATGTGTGCTTAAAACAACTATGGAGCTTCGCTAGTACTCAAACTGGTTTCAATCATCCAGAAGACAAACGCAGCTAGCCTTCCATCACAAACGTCAGCAAAGCCACTGGTTCTCAAACCGTTTCTTTTGCTCGAGCACCAAGCTCTTTTGTCTCTTTCTGGGTGGGAGGATCCCCTGGAAAAAATCCAAGACCATGTATTCTGTAGACTCTTTTTTGCAGGTACTTTAACCTTCTAGGTCAATCTCTGGTTGACCTGGTTGCTTTCTCAATTCATCTCTCAGTGTAATGTGGGTGGGTAATCCCCCCACTGTTTTGCTTTAAAAAAAAAAAAAAAACTTATTATGTTCTTTTGTTCTGCGTGCGAACCTCTTGAACCAAATCCACTTCAATGTGAATTCTTAATCAGGTTGGGCTAATAAATATACCCTTGGGTTGGATTTGTGTTCAAATTAACTTCCAACTAGGTCACATTCAAGTTGAGTACTGCTTCAAATTTTTAAATGGGGAACCTAGCTCCACCCATGTCGAGCTTAACTCATCTTTGTAGTTGGATTCCAAATCCGGTCGGTCTAAACTTGATCTATATTTCTACAATTAAGGTCCAAAACCATCCATGCTTGAGTTTTATTGGAACCAACCCAACTCAACCCGAGTTGACCCAACCTTTCATAAGGTGTCATGGATTGAAAAAGTTTGGAGTTGGTTTAATTTTGTCAGGTTCTTTCTTAACTAGATTAGATGATAGGCTTGGGTTGGCCCTCAAGTCAACTTAATCTATTCTTACATTTGGCAGCAATGACTATCTTGATATTCTAAGCTGTTGTTTTAAAGTTTTGTTGGTCGACTGGAAGCAATTGTCCTCAAATAATTCCATGTTTAGATGTAGCAAATAATAATAATAATAACTGCAAATTCTGGCAGCGTAACGCCATTTCCTTTACCATCGAAAATACTAGTACAAGAACTTCACGAAAACACCAGGGCAAAAATACTATGGTAGCTTAGGTCTCGCGTGGTGGCCCAAACTGCTAGTGTGAGGGTGCAGGTTTGAGATTGACTAATCTAAGGAATAACCTTCAGGCTAAGTCCCAAAAAGAAAAAGGAAAAAAAAGCTATTAGGTGTCGTGAAACATTGGTGCTTTATGCTATAGATTTATTGTGTATTAGCACTAGATGGCATTTGGTATGGGAGATGAGCCCAAGATCAATAGTGATATGGGTGAAGGTGATGAGAACACCGTGTTTGGTTGCATCTCGGCAATGCTACATAACAGTGATCCCAAATCACTTCTGCTCCTAAAATTACCATCCAACCCACTGATGCTAAACCTATCCTTGAGGTGTGTATTTCTAGGATCACCACAGGATAGTGATGTTGAACTAAAATTTAGGGACAAAAATACCCCTCAGTCCATCAAGAAAATTTATTTTCAAAAATACCAATCTTTAGGAAAAAAAATTCTTCTAGATGGGGAGGGTTTGATAATCTTATAAAAAAATTTAATTCTACTAATTGGAAAGGTTTGATAATCCCCTGAAGTTGCTATAACTAGTTTTGATTAATTTTTCATTTTACTGAATTAGTCTGGAATGACAGATTTTGATAACTTTATTTATGTTCATGCGTGTTTTCCTATAATTTATTTGAGAATTATGTTTAATAGTTGCAAAATATATGAAATAAATTAGTAATAATTTTTATATTACATGATCGGTGATCTGGGATTTCTATAGCATACCAAACAACATAATTATAGATCCTCCGAAATCTTTGATCACTGAAATATAGCATACCAAATATGGAAATCTTAGAACATCGAGGATCAGTTTGTCCCGAGATAAGAATCATAAGTGATCTAAGATCACTATAGTGATCCATTTAGGCTACTAAAGGCCACCGAACTTGCGTATTGCACCAATTCTCTCATTTTTTTAGTTTCTTGCATTTTTCTTGGATTTCTTGAATTTTTTTCCCATACGCAATCACAATAATAATTTCTCTATCCGACAGAAGTGCAATAGTAGATCGTATGTCGTACGACAGACTACCACGTGCATTACAGAATCTATGGTAGCCACAATCCATAATTTAGTTTCCATGCGTCATAGATATATAATTTCTTGTCGTACTCGATCATTACATATGCGATCGCTTTAATAATTTTACTATATTAATTCTACCTATCTAAATGATGAATCGAATATTAGATTGTTCGTTATGCAGCTATCTACCATATGTGCCGCAAAAATTGTGGCGGTGCCGATGGTGCATAGTTTATAATATATCTTCGGTATATCTAGGGCAATACATGGTTATGCTTAATATTTTGTGCAATCAATATGGTGATTTTACTAGTTGTAATTCTTCTTCACATCCAAGAGATTGTCTTAGATTGATAAAAATGAAACTACTTGCATTGGAACAATTCCATGAATTCATAAAAATAATTAAAAGTAAAGGCTGAAAGGAAAATTATTCCATTGGTTGTCTATTTTGAGCAACCACCTGCATTATGTCCATGCTATCTTTTGGCGACAGGTGTAGCCGGAGCGGTTTCATGCAGAATTCACAGGTAGTCGTCTTCTTCCCACATTCATAACTAGCACTCGCCTCCCCCTCTACCTTCGCCTCTCCCCTTCTCTCTCTCTCTCTCTCTCTCTCTCTCTCTCTCTCTCTCTCTCTCTCTCTCTCTCCCCCTCTCCCTCTCCCTTTGAGAGCAATGGAGTTCGTTCTCGAGAACCCCCTCATGTTCTCCGATGAGGAAGCACTGCACCCGGACTCCATCTCCAGCCTCTTCGCCGCCGAAAACAATTGTCTGATCGCCCATCACGGAAATATTACTCTCTCTGCTCGCCGTGACGCCGCCTCTCTCGCCCATGAGGTAATAACCAAACACACTCCATCTCCGGATTCCTCGAGTGAATTCTCTTAATATTCCTCTTCTCAATCGCAGTTCTCTCCAAGTTTGGGTCGGTCGGTGATCTACCTCGCCATCAACTACATCGATCGCTTCCTCTCCAAACGAGATATCCCGGTAAACCCCCAAAAATCCAAGAAAAGAAGAGAATATCCTTCGAATTTGTTTCCGAACTCTGAAGATCTTCTTTTTCTTTCGCTTCCAGCTGGTGAAGCCGCGGGTGGCATCTCTCCTCGCCATTGCCTGCCTCTCTCTCGCCGCCAAAATGACGAAAAGCGGCTTCTCCCTTGAAGATCTCCAGGTATCGCCGATTACTTTCTTGAAATCAATATCGTTCGCTCCTTGAATCGATATTCTTGTATGTGTGTATGTTTGTTGTTTTCAAATGGATCAGGGAACGG
This sequence comes from Phoenix dactylifera, assembly GCF_051530095.1. Lineage (NCBI taxonomy): Eukaryota > Viridiplantae > Streptophyta > Magnoliopsida > Arecales > Arecaceae > Phoenix > Phoenix dactylifera. The sequence goes on from NC_143203.1 coordinate 21,872,376, forward strand.
ACGAACAACCTCAGTTCGCTACGGCGACGATCGGGTTAATGGAGATGGTGGTTCTAAGCGCCCTGGGTTGGCGAATGCGATCTATTACCCCTTTCGCCTTCCTTGACTTCTTCCTCCATTCCTTCCCGCTCGCCGATGCCGCTCCCCGCCAATCTCTCAAGGATCGAGCGTCCAAAACCCTCTTCCAGGCTCAAAATGGTAACCGTCTCGATCGCCGATCCTTTCTGGCCAGTTTTCTTGTTTAAGGATTAATCTAATATTTATGTTATTCTGAGTTTTATAGAGGGAAAGTTCTTGGAGTTCAAGCCATCGGCGATCGCCGCGTCGGCGCTGCTCGCCGCCGCCTTCAAGCTCTTTCCGACCCACTTCCCCTCGTTCCGCTCCGCTGTACTCTCCTGTGAATTCGTTGACGAAGTACGCCGACTTTCTTTTCACAAAAATCGAGGCGAGGCGAGAAGAGCAGTTTCTTTCTGTTTGTTTCTGATTTATTGTTTGTTTTGTTTTATTCTTGCCGTTGAAGGAAAACTTGTCGGCGTGCTGCGATGCGATGCTGGCAGCGGCGACCGACGTCGGCGGCTCGGATAAGGCCGGAAAGAACCCGGGCTCGAGTTCCGACTCGCCGGTGACCGTGCTGGGCCGCCGCGACTCCGAGAACGGGAGGGCCGTCGGATCCTCTGTGGATGATCGTGATGCTAAGAAGACCCATCTCGCCTAGATTTCCGGCTGAGCCGCCGCCGCTATCGGGCTTCGCCGACGACCTAAAGAGACGAGAGCTTTTTTTTTCTTTTTTTTGAAGGGGGGGGAGGGGATATAGAAATAAAAGCTTCTATCGGGTATTTGATAGCAAGTGCAATATTGCGAAAAAGGGGAAAAGATCTTTTGGATTTTTAAATAATGGTATTTTGATAATGCAATTAGTTTCATCAACGAGGTGTACGGATCCGGTACGTGGCGTGCCGCAAACGACCTCACGTGTGGCCGTGGATGAGCTGTGGGGTCCACGGGACAAGAAAGTGCCGGCGATCTTCTTTTTTTTTGAAGTGTCGGCAAAAGGTCGTCTCCAAGGTGTGGGCCCGAACGTTGACTCGCGTGTCAAACAATTAAATGAAATTCACAACAAAATTCGGGAGAGGTTAGCGTAAGATACCAAAAATCCGGTATTTATTCTTTATTTGACAAATAAATCTACCGTTTATTCATTAAGAAATAAATGGTAATTACTGGGATTTGAGCTGCTTCCGCTGCTACTTTTCCTAGAACTCCAATACCTCTTCCTAATGCTCATGACCCAAGTGATCATGCATGAATTTGTTCATACCTTAAAAAGGACACAAGGATCATGCCACGATGAGACGATCATTTGCGTCTAAATTCTATTGAACCTTTATAGGCATCATTTGAGATTCCATATCAAATGAGTTGATCTCCAAAATGATGGCCCCAAATCGATTCAATATGAGACTTCATTACTCGCTTGGTTTAACATTGATCAAGCACCAACCATGGTATCATAATGTTTGTTTTATTGAGTGGAAACCGAGAAGGCATGTAGAGTTAACCATGCCTTCATTCGTGGAGGGCTATCCTTTCACTCCCAGTCTCCCTCATCACCCAACCCTATCTCTAGTCGGATAACTTGATAAAGTCTTCTTTTTTTTCTTTTCTTTTTTTTGTCTTCCATGAGAACGATGATTCTCAAAAACAGTCCATAAGAACAATCCAGCCCTAATTTACTTGTTTTGGTTCCGAGGAAACAATCTTATAAGATCGATCTCTGGAGGATCCTTTTCTCCTCTACCAAAGTAGAGAAAAAGTTTTGATAAGAGGGATGCAACGGGATCCTTTCCTCCACATCCCATCTCTCACTCGCTTTTTCCCCCCTTTTTTATAATTCAATAATCTTTACATTCAAGATACTTTCTATTTGAAGAAGGCAAATTCACTTTGACAAAATAATGTTCATCCATCATGTTCGAGGCCGAGGGCTTAAAGCAGACTAACTATATATGTACGTAAAAAAAAGCAAAATAATCAAATCATGTAAAAAAAAAGTATTTGTTTTATCGAAGCTTTGCACGAGTAGCCTCTCAATGAATCTGATGCTTCTTATTTTTATCTTTTATTGATAGACAATTGCAAAGCTTGGCATTGTACTTTAACTATATGCAAAATCTAATAATGATATGCTTGCTCTCAAAGGTTTGCACATCAATTTCTTCTATCAAACTAGACAAAAGAATTAGGTAAAAGGTGACCAATGCTGTGAAGTCCAGTGCTATAAATGCAATCTTTCATCTCTTCTTCCGTAAATTTACCATTTGATGAATTTAGCTTGCCGTACAACTACTCACCCCATGCATTACATTAATCACAGCAGTAAACATTTACGTACTTAATCTTCAAATATTGCAAGCAACTAGTGTCATTGGCAAATCAAACTAGGTATCCTGCATCAATATAAGAGACTCTACCAGCTAATCCCCTCCAATTAGAGAGAATCTGTTCATAGTTGCCTCCTCTCCATCTAGGAAATGTTTGCCCCTGCCTCCGCCAATAAATTGAATAATGACAGATTGTTCATTATGCAGCTGCCTATAACATGTACCATAAGTCATGGAAATATAAAATCATTACCACATTTGGTTTGGGAATGAGAAAATTGGAATTAATAGTTGCTCCAAAAAATTATTTTCTATTTCGCTTTGTCTACAATATCTGGATCAACTCTAGGCTGATTGCATGTTTACGATAATATTCGGAACAACTCCTAGCTAGGTAAGGGTGTTATCATCCATAAAGGACTTTACTTACATAATGCTGAAGGCAACATGATGGACTCCCCGAAGGACTTGTGAGTTGACCAACTATGGACATAATTCAGCCTACCAGCTGGTCTCCTTCAATCAAGATATCGTACGCAGAGAAAGGTCTATAAATAGCACCATGCGAAAAGATCGCCCGTCGCACAAGGCGATGATAGGCGGGCACAACAGGAGAATTACTCATTTATTTATCCTCAAAAAATGCACCTGGAAACTGACCTTAGTGTGGTAGATTAGCTGCATGGGTTCGGAGGTGAACCCGAGAAGATTTGGCATGAAGCCATACGAAACAGTAGAGAACAGTCTTTGGAGACCATGATTAAAGGAAACAAATAAATATCCTGCAGTGGGGTATCCTCCCGCTATTAGAATGGTAAAGATAATGTTTGTTTACCAAACCCACCGTAATCGTCCTTCTCCTTGTGCAGAAGAAGATTCCAGTACAAAGAGTGGGGTGCAAGCACTGAAGTCACAGCCAGCGATCTGGCTTCCCAGGTACGTCGGATGTTGCTAGTACCAGCAGGGTTTTAATGTCCCATGAATCTGAGCATCCCCGGTTAAAGACTCAGCATAACAGATGATGGGATGCTCGTCAAGACACAGTATGAATCAAGCATTTAGGGACGAGTATAAATCGAGCTTCTGGGACACCCCAAACCAGAAAACAAACAAACAAACAAAACAAAACAAAACATAAACCAACGAACTGAGAGAGTTCAAACGATTCGGATCATCAAACCATCCGGTCTAACTAGCTAGATTATTTCTCAGTTATCCCATTTTTTTCCTGTCCGAGTACCGAAGCAAACCTCAAAGGTGTGATCGGATAAATTTAATCGACTAATCATAGATCCAACCACAATGAAAATATGATCTTCTGGATCTTGCCACTCTATTCAGATCCAAATTCCAGGAAAGCTGAATTCGAGGTAAATCTATCCGCCTCTATTGAAGCCAGATGGATGTGAAAATTGCTTTAGCATATTTAACCCGTACAAGCGTTCCTTCAGAGCACTTATATGGAAACTCATTTTGAGAAAGCATAAGCAATCCTACACAAGAAGCTATTATGATTCACCCTTGAAAGCTTTCTTTTGAATACTTTAATGAAGTACATCAGCACACCGCATAATCATGTAGGACTCTGTAGTAGAAAGACTGGAAATAAACACAATTTGTGAAGTGAGAAACTCATGAAATAGTAGATCCGGAGAATCATGCTATGGACTCCTAATTCAAAAAGAACAAAAGGAACAGCATTCCAGATGACTAGATTCTGGGTGACTGAAAGATCTCTAGCTTGATATCCAAGAATGTTGTAATGGAACATCCAAATATCATAGTGAGAAACTCATAATAACATTGTGATCAGTCATTTTAGAACTTAATACAAGCATGATGTCATTTCACAAAGCCAAAATTCCACATTGCTAGAAATGCATAGACATAGTGATCCAATAAATCCTTCAAGAAAATGAAGTCAGTGATCAGTGTTACTAGTCTTCCTTTTCATTCAACCAATGCAATGGTTCTTTTTCCTCAGCTGGGTTAGCATAGGACAGGATCTATAGAGGCAGGTAACATCTGTTCACAGTATAATTGCAAATGTAACCATGACTACAAGCAACAAGTCCTGCTAACTTCTATGAATTCCGTAGTCTGATTAACTATTAATCACCAACTGCTTAAAACCAGATTGAATATATCAGCAAAAAAGATGTCAACCAATTAAGCAAAGTTTTGATGACAGAAGGTTTTATTACTCCAAAGGAGAATGATGCATCGGGACTTGTTCGCCGGGAAATGATAGCACAGGGAGGAGATTTTACCTAACATCACCTGTCATTTTAAGTGAATTTCATCTCCTCTACCGTTGCTAAGAGTTTAGCTGCTTAAAGATTTCCAGCAGTCAATTTTGTTCAGTTTAGCTGTCTATCCTCTCAAAGAAATAGAGGTACCCCATGTCCTTTGGTGGGTTGACCGATGCACCAACCTTGCTGTCATTGAAGATTACCCATCTTCCATCTTTATACACGTGGGCCACATAGTGCCCACATTGAGTGGAGGTACCCATGTGGCTAACCAGGGCCATAAGCTTGTATCCTGCAAGAAAAAAAAAATCTTCGTTAAATCTTGAATTAGGACAAGCATGGTTGAAAGGAACTATCAGAAAACTCATCCTTCTAAAGATGAATACATTTCATCCAAGAAGAAGCAATAAAGAGTTCACAAGATAAAAGTGTAACACTATGGACTCTAGGGAAAGTATAAAATACAAAACAGGCATATCCTTTAGCATGTTCTTTTACCTAAGCAAGAACAACTACTGCTTATTTTCTATGAAACAGGAGAACAAAATCTAATCCCTATAGCCAGATTCAAAACATTTAACAACCAGAAGATCTGATGCACATCATTATTTTCTTTGCCTCCTGAAGTATTTTAAATGACCGAAATAAACAATGTTAATGATATATCAAAATTAAACAAGTTGAACTGCCTAAGACAGAGCAAGGGCTAGAAAAATGATTCAAGGTTCCAAGAGAAAACAAAACATTTAACACCCCCCTCCTCTCTCTCTCTCTCTCTCTCTCTCTCTCTCTATATATATATATATATATATATATATATATATATATATAACATACACACGGCACTGTTACTACAAAAAAAGAAAACAGACGTACCAACAGATTCACTTCTCAATATTAGATGCCACTGTTGGAGCCTAACGTCCTCAAAATATACAGCTATATTGAGGATACAGAAGACATGTTAATAGCATATCTATGATCTCTGGATCTTGATGAAAATTTGAGAAATTTCAAGCGGCATGCACATTTTCAAACAGATATAACAGACAAATGTGTTTAGCAATTTGAGCTACCAGCAATACTCCACGGTACAAATACTGGCTTATTCACCTTAAAGCCACAAGTGTACTAGCTTCCCAGGCCCTCGCAACGCAAACAACGATTTGTCAAGTAGCATAGCCAAGAGAATTACAGATGTTAAAGTTTTAGTATAGGAAAATGTCTCCAAAGTCAAAAAATTCATGACAAGTTTGAAAACTTGAAGGGAAAAAAAAACAAGACATGTGCACAAAAAAACTAAAGTAAATGCAAGAAATTCATAATTCTCATATGCTTAAAAGAAAAGTTTAGGGGATCAAAGAAACTAACTGCCACTTCCATCTGGTACTCCCGGATCACCAGCCTGCGTGCTGCTTGATGTAGCATCTGTATCAACTGAGCTGGAAACTTCCGGGTGGCTAAATATCCAATCCGTGGCTTTCTCAATGCTCCCGCCCTAGCAAAAGTTTAAACCAAGATGCAATTAGTTCATCAGGGGGAGGGGTATTGGAGCAGGAGTATCTCACTCTAACAAAGGAGTGGATAAAGAATTAGAGTGAGATCAAAAACATTAAAATATAAGAGCCCCAAGAAGGAGCTATAAGCAATAGCAAGCATGAGAAAATTTGTATTTCGTGTTGACAAAGGATTGCCTCATATCAACAGTAGTTACCAGCATTACTCATATGAGATGGTAAATTAAATAAGGATCTTACAGAGGTCTTCAATGCTTTTCGAGCAACCTCTTCTTGAAATCCAAATGATATCAAAGTTTCAACACTTGTTTCATCAATAGACATAAGCTCCACAGTTTTTGAATCATGAGAAATTGGATCATCTATATCTGCAAATGGTGAAACAAATGAAATCGAAGGCTAGTTTATTTTTATCAAACTATATTTTTAAAATAAATAAGCTCCAACTGGTCGCATTCTTGATTACCTCCTGTACATCTAGATCTACAGCAACCAGCTCATCTATTCAATATTTCCAAAACACAAACCTGGATCATTCATGTGAGATAGCAACCAATTCATTGCTTCTTCAACTCCAGCATTTGAGGTGTTAATGGCAGCTTTCTGACAATGGAGATAATTGAAGCCCATGCCTGAAAGTTTTGAAACAATATCTTCACTTGCAGCAACATTTGTAGGTTCCATCTTCTCACCACTGGAAACTGCAAAACATGTAACAGTTTGGAATGCAATCATCAGATACCAAGTTAAAAGAGTCAAACCACTTTAAGAAGCTTCCAACAGAATTAGCATAATCCACCTGTTTCTGGTAGTAATTCTTCTCCTGGTTGCAGACCTCTGCTGCGCATGTGTGTGATATCAATTATATCGGGTACGTCAATGTATACATCTGAAACGCGAGCATTGAGCAATAAATAAGAAGACAAAAAAAAGGTACCAAAATTGCAAGATAAAATTTAAAATAAAAAGAAAAGAAGGTATCAACACTGAAAGAGGAAAATACCAAGTTTCTTTGGTACCCAGCCTTCCCCCATCACAAATTTACGCATATGCAGTACCAGGTAATCAGGGAATGTAACCAAACCAGCAGTCCTGCAAAACCATGTAGGCAAAGCTTCATCAACTGTTCTAAAGATTAAAGCTTTAGACTGTCCCAATTGTTAAAATATTTGAGCTATATCTAATATCTTATCTAGTAAAGGAACATCTTGACAAGCATAAGGGCGGCCCTGCCCAGGGCAGGCAGCTGTTAACTGCTATTTTTTTGATATTCAAAAAGTGTCTCTGTATGCAAAAGTAAATCAGGAAATGGGATGTTGACTGCACATCTATCAATTAGATGACACAAAATTATCTTACTACCCACCTATTACTTGACTCAACATCTGAATGTAAGAGATTTAGTAAGACACGCCAAACAAGAAATGATAGCTTCCCCTTTAGAATACAAGGCCATGTTGATTGCCAACTACCAAAATTGATCTCAATGACTCAGGAGTCAATGTCACCAGGGTATACATTAGCTCTGTGTGTTCTTTACTACAAACATGTGTCTGCACCTGGAATGAAATAAAATGTGCTGATATTAAGTTAATAGACTTATGTAACTCTATTGGCCTGAAACAGTTGGCACCACGGATGGAGACCAAGGAAACCATACTATATATGTTGTCACTCAGATTATCAACAACCCAAAATACAACATGTTTTTATTTTGAAGATTTACTTCGAGTATCTATAAATTGCAAAACTTATATAGGTTTCCAGCAATCAAGTTTCACACCCTGTTTAAGACCACCTCAAAGAGATATAAAAACACAAAAAACTTAATTACATTTGCAGTTCTATCATGATGCACATGAACTTATGATAGTATAGAACCGATGATCCATATTTACTGAAAACAAGAAATTTGTAACAATTTGGGGGCCTATGTAAAAAGAACTGCCTTAATTTGTAAGAGTTATTTGCTTAAGGAGCTGATTAATAAGCTGAGAGCTTGTCGAGGTGTTGCGTTAATATAATAATTAGTCAGTGGCAATGGTATAGTTGTGGGTCTAACCAAAAAAAGTGCCTTGCTTCTGCAGCTTAAATGCATACGCAGTGCATTTAAGGTGGTAGAATTCTAGGATAGCAAGTCGTATGATAGCCAAATATGCTAAGAAATTTGCTTCCCTCAAATACTAGAATTCTTCTGATTTTTCTCAAAATTCAAATTTCAAGTCCACTTTCAAGATAATGCTTCTTAAAATTTGAAGAAATGAAAAAAAAAGAGAACAGCATAGATTTCCTATGCATATAATAAATTAGAACCTAAAAGTTAATTTTGGATGAAACTGCAAAACCAACCTCAGTTTAGGATCAATTTTAGCTGCAACAAAAATGTTTTAGTTTCAGAGTTCTGACCAAAAGTTCAAAAGTATGGATAAATATAAGTGCCAGAGCACAACCTGGTGGGTTTGGAGGCAAAGAAACTAGCTTTTTTGGGGGGCGGGGGGAACAGCACTGATCCTCCAAAAGTCTTTCCCTATTCTCAGTTACTAGGCTTTCTTTTTCCCTTATTTTGCATATCTGCAATAGATTCTTGTTAATTTATTTATGTTAATTTTTATTAGGTTATTTTCAAGCAGTTTGTCCTATTATCCAAACATAACAACTATTTATCATAATTATTCTATTTATAATTCTTTACTCGCAATAGAACCAGCGGCCAAATGACCCAGGCCTTTAGGTGAGTCAATGTCCAATTAAGATAGGGCAACATTACCTTCAGTCACCTGCACCACGATAGTAAGTTGTAGCAGTTTGCTGCTAGTATTAGGAGTGCTGGAAGCCCAAATCACCTTGCCAGCCATAACCTTCTTTAACCCAATATTACCCATTTAAAGCATTTATTTTGCTTTAAACACACAGTAATGGTTATATAGACATCTGATTTATTTTAACCTCCCTGAAAATTTTTAGACATGAGAAAATTTGGGATGAACACCATAAAACATAATTATCGGCTTCTACTTTTGACACCTAACCTGCACTTCAACCAGTCTGCTTCCTGGTTCTTCAAACCAACCTTAGACCCCATAACAACCCTCAAGAGAACCAAAAACCAAAAAGAAATATTCTGATTTATTGGAGAGAACAGTCCTTATGAATCTGAGTACTCTTAAAGATTTATGGAATGCACAACAAAAGGATTGGTGACAAACGTATAGTCATGAGATAGTCATGACTGTATAGTCATGAGATATCGAAACACAGAGCCACTCATTTGTAATATTCTGATTCATTTGTAAGATTATATGTTGAAGATTTCTTGTGCCTTCTTTCTGCTTAGAAATAATTCTGAATGGACCTCAACATGCAGTAATTTAAAAGGCTTTTACTGGTTTATGTCAACAATCACATAGTCTCCTAGATTCAAAACCCTTCAGAACCTTTTTTATTGTCGTCCGTTTCAGATTACATACAAGTTTTAGTTGCAGGCAGAAGCAGCACAGCCTTGATTTGGTAAGATCAACATTTAGTTATATAAAAAATGGCAAAGCATGATTCATGGGCATGTGCCTGCAAAGATGTTGCTTGGAAAGTTGGCATGAGATTTGGTGTATTATATCACAAATGAAGGTTAAGAATAAGATTAATAGTTGACATTCTACATAACTGCTTCTCTCTCTATACTTATATAAACAGACACATGCACATAATACCCTACCATGTAGGTAGAGTTATAACACTCCCACTGGAGCAAATTCTTGAGTTGGTCCTACCAACAAATGACAAGTTCACCTCCACGTATTACACCAGATAGTTTTACACATTCATTGCCATTTGCCCTATGAAATCAATGCACTAAAAGGTGAAACCTTCTTTGCAGTCTTTGTAGGAAATCAACGGCATGGGCCAAATGACAAAAATACCCCCATGTCTCTAAAACTATGTAGTGCAATACATGGGGGTTAATCTTGTCATTTACCGGAAGGACTACCACAAAAAGTAGATTCGGTGGCAGAATCATAACTCTATCCATATATAATGTATATATCATTTATCCATGTAGATGTAGCATATAGCTAGTTCTTTAGGTTTATATGAGTTGTTAATCTAAAACATTGGCTGTGCTTAGCGTTATTTTTCTTTCAAGTTTCTGTCTAGAAAACAAAAATACAAAAATCAAGGCACGAATATGTTTGGTACACATGTATATTTTCTTATTTTGAAAAAACCAAAGCTCAAGTTTCTGAAAACAAAAGGTGAAAGAATAAATCTCAGCTTTCACCTTTTCTTTTTTTTAAAAAAAAGGCATATGACAAAAGTCTTGGGATCTTGAGTACTTGATGCCAAATCCAAATGCCCTTTGATCTCCTTTACTACAAAACCCATCCCTCAGATCAGTCCTTCAATGATGATACCTTCTAGCATGGCCTTTACCTCGTCCATATCTTCAACTTCACTAGACATGCTGCCATCAAGCAACCACGTTAATGTCTGACTCCAGCACATACCCCTCCTTGATGCCCCCAACATTGAGATCATGTGGCCCATCACCTCCCAACCTTAACTTCCTCTGCATTCACCGTCACTTCTTTAACCTCTCTCCTTGCTCCGACTGACCTTCTTCACTCCAATCCAGCCATACTCGAGTGCAAATAAGGTGGTCCAAATCGTCAAAATTGGCGGTGCACCTATGAACCCCAACCCTCCTCCCCGAGTTGGTCATCGTCCTCCATGCCCTCCTCCTCCACCCTTAAGGCCCATCCCGCCTTTGCATCACCCACATCCACAAGCACATAGAGGTGATCAATCACAATTTGATGCACTTGCCAAAGGAGGCAAAGAGGCTTAATAATAAACCATTGGAAAACTAGCTTGGACAGCCCAAGCTACTTTTGGGCAAGCATGAGCAGACTTTTGGCCTAAGGAGCTGGGTTGGACTAAGATTTTCGGGCCACACTAAAAGATAGGACAAGCACGAGTTTGCCAAGATTTAGCCCAATTGAGCGGTGTAGGTTATATAATTTATAGTATTTGATTATAATAAGAGACTATACAAAAATAACACATACCAAAGCATATATAACAGAGAATCACCTCTCACCCTTTCTCGACGGAATAAACACAACCACTCAAATAAACCTATTTAATTCCCCACCTTTCATCTAGGGTTATTCTCCTCTCTTCTTTGTTAATCTTGAATTTGAAGGCAAAGAGAAGACTGACAACCATATGCAATGGATCAGCTTCTTTCTCTTCATTAATCTAGTTTCTTGAATGTGATAACACCCCACCATGGGTCATGCAACCAATGGTGTCAAATGGGCACCTTATTCAACCATTTTACCATATTTTCTCTTCTGCTCTCTTCTCCTCCCTCATTTCTACTACCTGGACACCAATGGCTCCTCCACTACCACCTAGCTGACACTGGCCCCTGAGACCGCCTCCAGACATGTCCATTGCAACCTGCCCAAGACCCATCCTTTCCCACTCTCCACCACCACACCCCACCCTGCTTCCTTCCCGGGCCCCACTCCCTGCCATAGCCAGATTGCTGAAAAAGTTAAGAATTTTTTCTGGTCAAGCCAAGCTACGCCAATGTCAGAGGGGTTAAAACTAGACCGGGCGCAAGCTATGAATGTAAGGCTCGAGGATATTCCCCCAAATCTTAGCACTTAAGACTGATTGTAATTTTTCCCATTACTTTTTTCTTTCATTTGTTTTCTTCCCTACGTAGGCAAGGCTGGAGGACAGACCCCTAGACCATGAATTTTTTCTCTGCAGATTTTCTACACAAAGAACTGAAAACATTTCAGATTTAGATATAATATTCAGCCTGGAATTTAATTTCAAATCATGCGAAAATTGCAAATCTAATCACCCTATCCTATGAGCATCATACATACTACCTCGAAAGCTCCAATTACCTAACATCACTGATCGAGGTTTCTTTATACCTACTTTTTCCCAAGATTATCAGTCAAAGCATAAACTTCACTCTTTCACATGCATAGAGTTAGCACTTTAATCATTTTCAAAACTGCAAGTTGTCACTCTTTCCATATCAATTTAAAAACATCAAACATATTAGCTCACAAGATAAACAACACCTTGAAGTCACAAAGGGACATCACAACTTAACATCTCTTTGTAGAATAAAAGATACTAGATTGCAAGAAAGTTGTATGCGGACAGATACGCTCATTCAGGGAGATCTGATAGAGATGACATTACAAAAGCTTGTGAGCTTCTACAGTGATATCAGAATAATGAGCCAGGACAAGTACCACTGCAAATGTGAACTAGAACAGAAATAGCTAATTCTTGTCAGAAGATCATTAAACATTTTTCATCCCACTATGAGGTCACACCACAGGGCCAAAACGCAATTTAACATCTCTTTGTAGAGTAACAGATATTAGATGGAAAACTGCCTCTTGACTGTTCTTTTCTGAAGCCCTGCTGAAGGGGACAATACAGAAGTTTGTGATCTTCCGTATACACATTAGAATAGCATGCCAAAAACAAGCACCAATACAATGTTCGATAGAAGCATCAAAGAAAGGCAATTGTCAAAAGATTGGCCCATGGAAAATCATTAAACATATTGCTTTAACTACGATGGATAATGATCGTTTGTGCATGAAATACCTTAAAAAAAAGTATCCATATAATGTTTCAACGGTTCCAATTGTTACATATTAGATAAAAAAAAAAATCATGTTTTGAGAATAATCTTAATCAAGAAAATATGCTATTTTACCACAAGACCTACTTAAAAAAAAAAAAGAAATGAAAAAAGAAACTTGATTGCTGTCATCTTAACATTTAACCCAGCTCTTTAAAAAACATTCACCACCTCAGCAGCTGAAAAACTAGCTATGCAAGCTTCCAAGAGTATTACTTATGATCATGTATAGATAGCCAAAAAAGAATAACAAAACATATTTTGAGAATAATCATAACAGCAAATATGTTATTCACCAGTTCTCTTACATAAATATTTCCACTTACTTGATTGCTGTTGTCTTAGCATTTAATGCAGTGCTATAAAAGCCATGCACCTCCTCAGGAGCTGAAAAACTTGCTAGGCATGCCTCCAAGGGCACTCTTGGTCGTACAATTTCATCATTAGCTCTGATAAAACCAAACCTTTTCATTACAATATTTGAAAAATGAAAGGCACAGGTGAAAGTCAATATAGAATATGACATATATAATGTTCATTGGTAGCATACATTTCCTTCCCTTCCAAGTTCTTTTCGGGTTTCATCTTGTGAAATGCTTCTAGCTGATCTGAATTATTTATTTAAAAGAAAAAATAGGATCCAACATTAGTAACGGATCTCAAACAAAAATTTGGCTTCCCAGCAAATACCTTTATTTGTAGCATCATGTAATGGTATATTCAGAGAAAGAATGTTGTCAGTTCTTTTATTATAAGCAACTTTTCCAGATGGACACTGCAGCCGCTCCTCAACAATAAACTTAAAACTCCTCGAGGGGTCAAATCCAGGTTTTTCAGCATTGCCCCGCTCAACTTGGTCAAGCAAATGTTGGAAAAACTCCAAGGCATCCTAAAAAGCAACCCAATGTAAGGAAATGGTTGTAGACACCCATCCAGATGGAAAATAAATATGAGGGAAGCAACCATACTAATTATGTACAAGAAAGATGAGCTAAGTAGACACTGTTAGTCCAAGATATTCAACTATATATTGAGGAGCACTGGTCAATAAGCAGAGCAGAAATGTCATAAATTAATGAACCACTTTTTATTGCTATACTATCAAAATAAAAAAACATTGCAAGTGCTTGAAATTCAGCTGCATAAGGGTGACCTCTAGTACCACAAGGATGGTAATAGAAAATGCAGGAGGACACAGATTGAGACAGTGGGACAAGAATTAGAAGCCACGAATTTATCTCAACCAGTTTAAAAATTTATCTCCATGGTGGGATGCTTGGTAAATGTCAATATCTAGATTCCCATACCAAAAAAATTTTATAGTCAGTAGCATGGTCAGCGAAACCGTCCCGAACCACCCAGTTCAGGGCGTACCGGTGACGGACCAGGACGGTTCCAGCAATGAAAACGAGAACCGGCGATGGAGGGGGAGAAGGAGAAGGAAAAAAAGAAAAAGCGAGAGAGAGAGAGAGAGGGGGGAGAGGTGGAGGCTGGCCCACAGAGGGCCGGGGAGCCGCTGCGTGCAGGAGGCAGAGGAGGGGCTCCGCCTCCTCCATGCGACTCGCCAGCCTCCCTCCCACTCTCCCCCTTCTCTTTCTCTTTTCCTCTCTCCCATTCACCCTCTCCCCTGCCCCCTCCACTGTGTCGGTACGGACCCGACACAGAACGGCATGGCACCATACCGACCCGTGCTGCCGGAGAACTGGTCCGAGGTCCGGTTCCGGCACAGCAGTCCTTAGTCAATAGTCTGACATAACCTGCTGCTCTCAAGACTAGCCTTGGTGGGAAGCTTGCAACATGGTCAATGTTTAAACTCCCTAAGGACTGGTGTTGACGTTTCTCTTGGCAAGCCATCATGAGAAACTTATTAATGTGAAGAGGGAGTATTCTTTTAACTCTCTGACTTAATTGGATTAGGGTAGTTTTTTTTTCAAGTCGGTGAACTTGATTAACTTTAATCAAATCATTTTACATGTATTACATAGAGAACAAATTTTTGTTAGTCAGTTCCCTTTTTCTTTTCTGTGCATTAAAAGGTCTCTTTAGCAAACAGCTGGTTAATTTTGTTATGAGTTGTAATAGAAGCTCTTAGTTGCATATTGAATAAAAAGATTGTTTTCCTTTAAAGTTCAAACTTCAAAAGCTATGATGAACCCATCAGGGCCAATACAAGAGATACCCCTATATCATAATTTACAATCAAAAACAATATTAAAGAGGTTTCTTTTCTTGTTTCTTCCATGGTATAAGTTCATAAAATGGAGGCGCAAATCCTTCAACCAGAGTTAAAATGGCAACTTACAGAAGGGAATTCAGGTCCAAATAATCCAGGATAAAGCTGGCGATAACATTCTTCAAAAAAATGAATGATAAATCATCTTGAGCAAAGTTTGATTCTGCATAAGCTTGGCTAATATTCAGCTATGCTTCTACTTCATAAGGCACTAGAGTGATCGTACATGAAGTAAAGAAGATTTTTATGAAATATTTCTAATATATGAAAATTCTTGTCAGATTTTTCTTTTCCATATAGCATATGTTCTGGATGGCTTGCGATAACAGAAAGACTCTTTAATCAGCTTTCAAGAATCATGATCCAAGTTGAAGAGCTTTCTCAATTTGTCTAAATTATTATTGGTTGAAATGAAATAGGAAATTTGAACTTTAATGCTTAAAGTAAAAAAACCATGTAAAAAATATGCATCAAGTCACTTGCATGTCCATTGATCTCTAGGTTACTATTACCTGTTGCCTCATACTTGAAAACTCAGGATGATTAGCAGCAATAACAGTTTTAAACATACGAGGAGGAATCCCTTCTTGCTTCTGAAATGGGAAAGATGAAAAATAAGCATTCAAGTATCAGCATGATATTGAAGCTGGCCACAATAGCAATATAGAGCGTAATTAACCTTCACAAACATTTCAAATTTTAAGACAGCTAAAAGTGACTTTTCATTGCCTCTTCCACCAAACTTTTCAAATTGCGAAGTCAGATCAAATCTGTCTTACTCAGTGAACAAAAGCAGTGACAATGTCATGAATAAATAAATATAATTTGAGAATCATTAACTTTCAATCTACGTGACTCATGTGTACATGCTAATTACTCAAATCATATTGTATGATCTCCAAAACCCCAACTTTCACAATGTACTCTGCGGTTTATGAATAGCACCAGGGGAAGGAGGAAAAAAAATTGCTGCAACTGTTGAGCAGTCCAAGTGCCAAGTCACGATAAAAGCTTAGCAACAGATCTCTACCATTTGGAATCCATTTTGCAAATATTATCCAATTGATTTGACAACAAACAGCAATCCGCATTGATAGGTTAAACCTTGTGCTTACACACATTCTTCCTCTTTCTGGTGGCATCTCATGAAATATTTCATTGGTGACAAATTCTAAAACTCATACATGCTATCAGTCTTATGCTCGATGTTGTGTGGTATCCCTGATAACTCTTCATGCTGAAAAAGTCTATAATTTTAGGTATCTATAGTCAAGCAATTTATGGTAAAGAATCACAAGCAAATTATGCCTCAACAGATTTTGTGAACATTTAGTTTCTTATTAAGGTTATACCATTCTTACCAACATATAAAATCTGCAATAGCACTACGGCAGTTCGAGACTCAGCTAAAGGTCAAAAAGTACACCAGGAGAACTTACAGCACTTGAGGTTGTGGTTTTACAATCTCCCACTTCATCCATCTGGTTGATAAACAATAAATCATTATACTCAACACAGGATAAGAAAATTATGCAAGAAAATCTTTAATGTACCTCTTGAGCCGGAAAAGAGTATTTACCAGACAGCAAACCATACGCCAGTTTAGTCCTATGTCAAACAATATCCATTAACTTGAGAAGAAAATTAAGACAATGATGCCAAATGGAACAACTTCGGAATGACCAAGACTCAAATACCAAACAAGGGTAGCATCAAAATAATAAACAAAATCAAATGAATGTCACATATTTATTGCAGTTCCTGAAGAGCTTTCCCTTGACAATTATACTGAGATTGATATAATAGAATGCACCATTGTAGTGATCCATGGTATAAGAACTAGGCCAAAATGAGACACTTTGCGAGAAGGATTTTTACTTTTTTATGCGGTGAGCAGAATTTTTTACTTTTTTATCTATCAGCAAGTATATACTGGTAACAGCTCCAGTTTTAGATGTTGTTTGATTTCGTCTGAAACATATGGTTTTGGCAGAAAAATTTCATATTGTCAAAAATGTAAAATGGAATAATATCATCAAGGTAATTTTAACTTGATATGTACCTATTAGTATTCACAATTGAAAAAAAAAAAATCTCAAACTACTAGAATTTTTTACCATTCAGAAATTACTATAGATTTCAAAGCATTTAAGCTCATTTTGTTGGAACAGAGACCAGCACATTTGAGTACAAATAAATTGTAATGCAGTCAAAATTTACTACAGCATTCTTATAGAACTTTAAAGCTATTCATTTTTTGTATGGGCATGTCAACATATATCATGTTGTTAGCATTACCCTAACATTTCTCATTTTGTAACTTTAAGACATCTCCTTCTGTTGCAGCTTATTTCAGTGTGGAACTAGCTAAATGAAACAACAACCCTTTTGACCCCACAACTGGACGGGCACATATTCCAACACTGTAAATGTAAAATTTGATACAAAACCAGAACGAGCCAAGAAAAGGTATTATCTAAATTATCAAGCAGTCAGTAATGGCAAACTGCACCAGCCAAAATTAAGCATTTAATGGCAAACTGCACCAGTCATATGATGCTATATAGTGTTAGCTTTTGCATAGACTCAACAAATATTAACATAGATCTAACTATTAAGATCAGTAACAGAAGAATTAGCCTCAGTGCTATTTAGAAGAATCATGCAATCCTAAAGTTGTAATGATAGATAACATTTTCATTTAAGACTACTTTCTTAGAAGTGTCAGTTAAACATTCACTTACAACTGTGTATTCAAGTCTAGTGTTGGATCAGCAGGAGACATCTCATATGCCATTTTCAAACTCTGTTTCTCATAGTATCTGAAAGGATAACAGGCATCAAAATCAGAAAAGAAATACAAGAGCACTACAACATTGACAATTCTTACATGAGTAGTATGCATACTTACCGTGAAATGAAAGAACGAGTTGAGAAAACCACTTGCATGGTTGATGCCATATAGCAGCTGGCAAAAATTAAAAGAAAAGCAACTATTAATTTTGAAAGAAGACTACATGTTCAATACCTCTCATCTGATTACCTATTCCCAAGATTGACAAGCCCGGTATAGCCTGGTCCAAACAAGGGTTCCACTTCCTGCCCACTTTCCTGTATCCGATTCCAGTCAAAATTTATGTTCTGGTCCAATTCTCTTTCAGCAGTTGTCATTTCAGTCTGCAATAATGAGGTTTATTATCAGTAAGAATGGCTATGCATCTTTTGGTAATAATATCATGAAGCGAGTCCATGATAATAAAGATCATGCATGCCCGGTATCAACTACAAATGCAACTGACAACAGTTGTTCAGTATCTTTGCCATAAGCTTTCAATGCATGTTGGTGCTGCCCTTCGTATGTACTAGAGATATTACATCAAACAAAAATTCCTAACAAATCTTATAGAAGTCACTTTCCCATGATTAAACAAAATAAATAATACAATCACATCTTGGTGCTGCGTCGATATTATAGGCCAGCTGTAACAATGCAAAACCTCACCCAAAAAGGCTAGCCAAAAGGTATTATTTGAGTTCTTTGATCTTGTATAAGTACCCCAGATCTACCCAACGAATAACCGATGTGGGACTAAACACACGCTCACATGGGTCTCACATACTCTCCCTATTTAAGCCATAACGTCCTCATCAGGCTAAAAGTTCAAATCCATTCAAATATAATCACAAGCACCCCGCGCTCAGCTCGTGGTCAGCCCCAGTGAATCCGTGTTGCAGTGTCTCCTAGTCCACATAGGTTATAGGTCAGGTGCGCTATAATACCATTTGCAATAACCCAGAACATCACCAAAAAATGCTAGCCGAAAGGTATTATTTGGGCTCATTAATCTTATATAAGTATCCAAGATCTACCCAACGAATAACCGATGTAGGACTAAACACACGCTCGCACGGATCCTCATATAAAATAGCGACGCGCCCAGCGCGCTAGGACACAATTTTCCTCACAACTCTCAATATATTTTTGGGGTGAGAGAGGCTCGAACTCTCAACCTTAGTGTTCCTCAATTGCTATGAGACCTTCACAATATACAACTGCGCCACCACCCAAAACCTCACCTAAAAAGGTTAGTCGGAAGGTATTATTTAGATTTTTTGATCCTGTATAAATATCCAATATCTACCCAGCGAATAACCGATGTAGGACCAAGCACACGCTCACACGGATCCTCACATACTCCTCCCGTTTAAGCCGTAACGTCCTCGTCAGGCTAAGGGTTCAAATCCATTCAAATATAATCACAAGCATCAAGATCAGCCCGTGGTCAGCCCCAATAGATCTGTGTTGTAGTGTCTTCTAATCAACGTAGGTTATGGGTCAAGTTTGCTATGGTACCATTTATAACAATCCAAAATCTCACCCAAAAAGGCTAGCCGAAAGATATTATTTGAGTTCTTTGATCTTGTATAAGTACCTAAGATCTACCCAGTGAATAACCGATGTGGGACTAAACACATGCTTGCACGGTCCTCGCACCAACATGATTCCAGGTGCATCTCTTCAGAGCGGTCTTCTTAAAGGTCAGCAAATCAGCAAAAAATAAGGCCGCATACTAGTGTAGATCAGACTTAATGAGTGGTTGGTGACATGTAGAACAAAAGTGAAGCACTTAATAATAAGGTTGAAGAAATCCAATTTTGGTAAAAGGTAAAATGCACCAAACTCAAAGCCTAGTCCAGCTAATCAGCTATCGTTCATCAACTATTTTTTAGCCTCGATGATTCCAGGTACATGCAAGTGTACCTAGTGTATGCTCATATGCATGCATCTTTGTCCTTATATGCTCAAATGCCACAAGTTCTGGTCAGATCCCTCTTTCCAAACTCTGTGAGGACTCCTAAAATAGAAAGGAATCAGCAGAAACATGTTAATTTAGGTGGACTTATCAACTATAACAGTCCCCCAAAATTTGACTCTACCAAGACTCTTAATAAGAAATAGATGGACACCTATTGGGCGCCGAATTGCAGCCAAACTACTGCATCAAAAAAAAGCATCTAAAACAGTTCCTTAAAAAATCAACAAAGCAAATCCCAATGCAATCAGATAATACTATAATAAAATAAATGAATGGCATTAAAAGAACCCAAACAAGACCATAAATGACATTTGTTTGACCAGCAAGAATTGGCCAGATCATTATAACTGGCAACTCTTTTCTAGTCTTTTTGCTGCACCTAGCACTAACTGTTAGTTGTTACTATTACTAATATTGCTATTGTTTAAAAAAAAAATACCATCAATATTGTTGTTTTTCTATGTATTTAATGTATTTGTTAAGTAGTTCAAAAATAGTACTGCTAAGCGCCTGCATATGCAGCCTGCATACCATATATGCGCTGCATGGTCCCTTGACCAACCATATACCGCAGCCACCTTTTAAAATGCATGTCCCCTTTCCCTCTTTTCTATCCTTAAAAAGAGCTCAAAGCCCACCTAGAGGTATAACTAGAGCAAGTAATTTAAGACCATGCCACCACAAATGATATTTCCTAATTGGTCCTTTTTGGGAATTGCTATTCCTACTCTAATGTGTAAGATTATCAATATTTTATAAAATAAAAAAAGTATGAAAAAACACAGTGATGATGAAATAACTAAGAAAATAGACTAAGATTAGAGAGGACTTTTCAGCGTGGTCTGCAAGCATAAAAATAATGGCAGTGTTTCAAAAAATTACATAAACATGATGTTCATGTGAGATATTACAAGAACAATAAAAAATAACAGGTGTTCAAATACCAATTTCAGTATGGATAGGTAAAAAAACCAGTTTTCATTGTTCTATAGAATAGCAACTTTACATGGTCTTTTTTCAGATAGGAAAAGTCAAAAAGGCATGAAGAAAGCTAAGCAAGTATTAGATAGTATAATTCAGCACAAAATAAATTAATAAATAAATAAATTCTTGCTGTGAGGACACATAACCAACCTTTTGCAGTGACGAAAAGTTGATGCCAAAAAATGCCAAGTGTTGAGCCAATAAAGGATCCTCAACACTATCATCCTCCGGGTAAGAGAAAACATCTGAGCTGCCATAATAACTTGATATAAGTAACAGATGATACAAAAATAAATTTGTGATGAGTTAATTCATCTGTTTATGAATGAAAAAAGACAATTAATCGGTTTTCCAGTCTCATGTCTCTTGAGTGTATGATTCAATATTAAGTTAAATCATCAAACATTAAATTACATTTAATTTGATATTGAGTTTGGATGATGCAATTATGGGTTATTAACTTATATCTATACACATTCAATCACAACTTGTACATTTGTAAGTTGTACATGCGAAGGCAAGGCTAGGGGATTCCCTGTCTGTTCGAGAAAAACTACTCAAGTAGATGTCATTCACTGATTATGATATTATTCAATAGAATGATTTTGTGCCCTTTTGCTGCTAATGATACTGCAACCTAACCTAAAACCTTTCCAAAGTTGTCTAATTTTATGCTACTCAATTAAAAATTAATAGTATGATATAGCACCACTAGAGGATAGACCAGCAAAGGGTGGACATAAGAAAGTATAAGAATCTCAGGGTTAAGGCAATCTATCATCTAGTTATCTTGCAACATGAAGCAGGATAGAGCATCCTTTCTTTGCAATTTTAAAAATTATAAGGTTCAACAAAAAATTATTAGGTTGTCATGAGAAGTATGGTTCCTGAGGAATCTATGGTTGATCAGAGATGCAACAAAGGTTAGTAGTTGACATGCAAACAAAACTTAAGTTACAGCGAATAGTTTCAGCAAAGAGTGACATGACAGTGATCGTAGAATGACTGTAGAGAAAAAAAGTATTCAATCTAGGGTTGACTCCCAAGTTTAGCAGCTTCAAAAATCTAAGATTTTTGCAAGAAATGAGACCTAAGGTTGCTCTAACAATTTATTGCAAACCTGTACTCAGATTAAAATCATAAAATAAGTAGACAGCAGCAATTAAAAAAGAGTAGAATGCTTGAGAACAGATAGAGAGTGAGAAGAATGTTTTGAGAGAACAAAGAGAGTAAGGTGAAGCAAACGAGAAATGGGAGGTACAAGGAAGAGAAGCTAAACCTCACTGCATTTTTATCTCTTTCACATGTCTAAGACTTCAACAATCTGTATTCAATTAACTAAACCACTTGCTCTCTATGTTATCTTATTGAAGTCTCAAAGGCACCCTTAATAACTAAGTAACCGGTCACCCAGAAAAGGGCCTAGAATATTTTCTAAATTATAAAATTTGGATTCCAATGGAACCCAAAATAGAAAGACACCCAAGACTTTCCCAAACTAAGACCTGATTACGAAAAGACTTACCAGCCCAAAATATACATCAAATAGGACCTCTACACAGCTTCTCTTGCTGAAAATAGGACACATAAACCAACACCACAAATTTCCTTTAGAAAAGATTCAGAGCAACAATGAAGTTCAAAATATTTATTTAGTCTCAACATTCATATAATATATATGGGTATAGCATAAACCAACAAAAAAGATCCCATTATTTCCCATCCATTATGGGACAACATCACAAACTTTACTTTGTTGCTTACTCTATCAACAAGCATATCTTGCATCACCGCAATCTTCCTCCCTTTCATCTGGTCTATCCCCATCTTCCTTCCATTATTTGGAGCCCTTGGGCTGGAACTTGGGCATTACCTACTTACACAACTTGCTTATGTTGCAAATTAGTCATGATCATCACATTATCCTATATTCCATCAATCGTTGACATGTTACCATTAAACTCCTCAAATTATGTATCCTTGTGTTGAGACAGCACTTCATAATCCTTAAATTTATGATTCCAGACCTTTAAGCATGGAGTCACTTTATTCTCTAGGAGGTCAAATCATGTGAAATGGATAATCTTATATCATCCGACAACAATATACTTAAGTGGCAAGATGTCAAGTTGACAGGCTTTTATCAAAAGAAGAAATATAGCTGTAGTGTGCACCTTCAATGATCATGAGATTTATGTTGCTGATCTCTCAATTTTGTATATCATATCCTCATAGATTGATACCATCAGTAACAACCTAGAAAACATACCTCATTCAAACTTTAGCACTAAATTTTTTTGTTAAATTTTAGCATTATGACTTTAGTGTTGCGTACAGTAGCATTATGACAAAAGTGTACATGTGGACGTGGGCGCATACGCACATGCTTTCATGTGTGTGTGTGTGTGTGTGTGTGTGTGTGTGAGCGAGAGAGAGAGAGAGGGACAAAGAGATTTTGGCTGCACATATTTGCAAAGTTATTATAGATTTTACATTTGAGTACATAAATACTACATATAAACATTGTTCCCTCATGTCCTTGTAGTACAACAAAAAATAACCAGCAAAATGGTTTTATGGTTTTAGCAAATTGTGAAGTGCTATTTAACAATTTAGATCAAATAAGATGCTAACATAAAGCGGAAAAGAAAAGGAAAAGAGGAAGATATGTTGCTGGACTTGGGTGATGAGAATGGGCTTACAAGACAAGCTGCATGTCTCAAGATATAACATGTTTTATCCTAGCAGGTGGCATCTAACTTGACCCAGACTAGAAACCAGGGCAGGGTTTTGTAAACTCGAGGTGTTAAGGACTAAACCTGAATACTGAAACAATTTGATTGGTCCACCTGGACAGGTGGAGTTGGTTCCATCCTAATCTGAATCCTACCCATCCACTTAAGAAGTTCGGGTAGGATAGCTCTATTTAATATTTGTTCTGTTCAAAGCTTTACAGGATAAACTTTCAATTTTTCTTAAGTCTCATAATCAAGTTTGGTGTACTTTTGCCAAACAAACAAACAAACAACCCGGTAATATATGTAAGGGTAGCTTTATGGCGCAAACCCAAAAAAAAAGCAAGTTTTCTAATTTAGATTGGGCAAAGACTGGATTCTTTTCTACCTGCAACACTAGCACCATTATTTATCCTCCTAAATATTAGTGTTACCTATACAATTATAGATTAGACACAATGCTAAGTATTTAGGTGTCCCAAAGAGTCCAACACGTTAACCCCCAAAAAAAAATCACAAGAGGCTTCCTTTTAATGCAGTTTTCTTTTTTACAAATAAAAATATAGACACATACATATATTAACTTGGCTACTAAACTACATAGAGTAATCGAAGAGACTTTTTGGCAAGGTTTGCCATATCAAACGAACCATACCCAACATATCATACCTTACTGGTACCAAACCAGTATGCAGTCTCATACCGTAACAACCCTCGGTATCCCTCATCGTCTCGCACCATACCACATACCGACACTGTAACAAGCTCGTACTGGTATGGGGTCCAGTACTGAGATGGTGAATCTTGCTTTTTGCTAACAAAATTTTATTCATATCAATATTTTATAGGGAAATAATTCTAGCACTTGAAATGGATGGGTAAGCGACATCGCTTGTAATGAAGTGTCATCTAATAACACACTCCAAAAAGTTGTGCCAAGAGTTGACACTTTTGGTAGATGTAAGTTGAACACTCCATTTTCTAAAGGGTTACAAGGTGTCATGCTCTTTTATGTCCAACTATTTGGTAGTTTTAATACTTTGAAAACCCATAAAGAGAAGATTCCATACACCCCAGCTATGGAGATTTACAAACTTTATAACATCTACTTATCCAAAATTTTGAGATACAAAATTTAGAATTCATTAGGATAATTCATGAAATTCATATTTCAGAACCTTGAGAAAAATCAAATGACAATCAATAGATTATATAAAAAAAAATTCATAAAACTAATTCAAACACTAATTTCTTCTTTCTTACAAATGAAGCAATTAACAGACTCTTCCTCAGAAACAGCATCAAGATTTAAACATCTAAACCTAGTACTTTAAAAGCCATTATCCCCAAGAACTATGAGATTTACAAGATTCAGCACCATTCCAATGTAAAAGGTAAGATTGATTTCGTGTTTGCAAAGAAATCAACAACCAAAAAGAAAATTATAGTGGCATGCTCTCTCAAATTGCATGTTTACTAGACTCTAAAAAGAATCAGAAGAGCTGGTTGCAATTATAATGTCCAATTTAAATTCACTACATTGACCAACAAATTTAAGAAATAAACAAAACAAAAGGAATTTAAGTTTACTTCATAGAACTTGAAGCATAAAGCAATTTAGAGTAAAAATAAATGCTAAAACAAGATTCAAATTTCGGACATACGAGAAAACTTCATGTAACATGCAGGCAGCAACTCACAACACTGTTATGCAAAATGTATGCATGATTAAGGGTGTAGACCATCCTACATCTGAACAGCATGTGAAAACATTACCTGCTCCATCCAAATCAGCATTTATAGTTCCAAGTTTTACAGCAAGAGGATAGTTTGTCTCTTTGTAGTGCTCCATAGCATGATTATTGCCGCCACTGCCATCCCAGTTTCTCCTTCCACAGAGGATCATTCCATCAGTTAAGTTCAGCCAGAGGTTATCAGTCTTGTCGCATTTGCTACATTTCCACCCAGATGGAGGAACAACAACACCATTGTTAATCTGTTGCAGGTTCATGGCATAGGCACTGACTTTCTTTTTCTCAGCAGTCCAAGATGCTAATTGCCCTTTGCGTTCAGCACCTTCAGCAATTAAAATGGAATCGACAGCCAGCCTAACCTGCAAATTTACAACAAATTGAAGTATAGAATATTTTATGATTTTTCACCTAGATGCTCATTGTAACAGGAAAACGAGTACCTACCTTTTCTGGCAGCTCAACAGATGGAAATGGGAGAGTAACGTAATCAGGTAATATGACAATATCATAAGTTTCTTCATATTCTGGTTCTTGATTATCAAAACCTCCCTCCATACCTATCAAAGACATTATATCAATAATCTCTTTTAATGCAAAAAATGAATGCAACTATTTTTGTTAACAAACAAGATATAAAGTGTATAATAGACATATTAGAAACTTAGATACTATTTTTCCACTCCAAATTCAAGCTACAAAACTTAAGCCCAAGGCCTCATTGAGACAACATGGTGGCACTTAATGTTAAGATATGACCCAATTGGGCCAGTCAAAACTTATGTCCACTTGTTCAACTTAGTTAGATATGAACCTCCTAATCCATTCATGCAAACTCATGCACCTCTCCTAACTGAGCTTTTTCTTAAATTTTTATTGCACATGTCCATACCATATCAAACAATTCTCTATCTTTTTGTCCTTAACTAGTGTCATTCTTACAGCTCCACTAAAGTATTCAATCCTTGATTTATCTTGCATATTATTATCATGTATTCAACTCAACATTCTATACCATACAACATTATTTATCATATGAACATCTTACAAAGGCATATGATCATCACATAGTGCTTTACAAGAACGTATCCGCTTCATTCACCTAGCTTCATCCATATAATACAAGGATACCATATCCAACTCATCAATCCTTGTCCCAAATTCCCTGGGTTGGCTCCACCTCATTCACCAACCACTCATATTATGGGTTCATATAGTACATAATTCCAAGTAAATAACATCAAAGAGTTAACACAAAGCAAATAACATCAATGGTCAACACACTACAAAGAAACAAATTCACTATCCATCTCTGACACATTGCTATCGACCCCAGACAATATGAAGAAACAGGTAAATAACATCAAAGAGTTAACACAAAGCAAATAACGTCAATGGCCAACAACTACAAAGAAACAAATTCACCACATTGCTATCAACCCCAGACAATATGAAGAAACAGATAAATTTACATTATGTTCGAGTGTTCCGCTCTATTATTTCAGATTTGATCTTATTCGATACTCTCCCTCTTCATGTCACCAACTTATGCTTCCAAGCAAACCTCTGATTAAATTTCAAAGAATATAAATACTACCAATCTAACAAATTTACATGCATAAGGCATTAACAAGTTTTCCACACAAGAAACATGGAAAGTTAAGGTTTCCAGGTATTAGCATTCAATCATATCCATAAATCTATGTCACTGCAAGAATAGTCCATAAAGAGCACCAGCAAGTCATTATACTTCCAACATTTTCTTGAGAATGATTTCAGCAACACTAGTTCTCCCACATATATTCAATATCACTGGCTTGATTAAAAAAGAAATGAAAATAGCTGCCTAGAGCAACTTGATCTAGGTGAAAGCATAATAATGGTGCATGCTCAGATTGGATGATCCCATGAAATTCCCAAAAGAATAAAAAAAAAATGTTAAAAGAAAAGGGATACAGGCAAAGATATACTGGCGCATTTCCTAAGACTCAAAGATATAAAATTAAAAACTAAACAAATAATCATAAGATCCAGGCAAAAAATTCCTCAATGTGTGAAGTGAGCTAGATTTGAAACTTGTGGGGAGTATTAAATATTGATCAGGATGGCTTTACCTCGTCGATTTTACCTCCCTTCCCTTCAAAAAGAAAAAGAAACGAAAAAGGAATTTTGCAATACCGTAAATGTACGACTTTTCTAGTCACAGTTGATAATTTTGCACTCTTCCTAGTTAGATTTCAACCACTACACCCAGTAATTCCACCATCAAGACCGATAGGGAAAAAAAAACAAAAAGAAAAGACAGTTCTGAAGGCAATCAGGTACCGATGGCGAGAAGGGTGGGTTTCTTGAGGGGCCGGTCCTCACGGACGGGCTTCCTCCTCTGCTGGATGTGGAGGTAAACCGGGTTCCCCGTCTTCTCGTAGTTCCAGCCGACGTACTCCTTCCCAAACGCAAGAAACGAGCACAAATCCACATACAGCCCCCCTTCCGACCTCTAAACCAGACCAGATCACCATCAAACGACTTGAAATCGGAAAAAAAAAATAAAGAAAGCAAGAATAGATCGGAGGAACCCTAAAATTCGGGAAGAGGGAGGGATTACCGGGGTGTCGAAGGAGATGCAGCACTCCTGCTTGTAGATGCGGTTGGTGGGCTCGGGGATTCGGACCTTGGAGAGGTGAGAGCGGAGGAGCTCCATCGGGGACGGGATCATTCCAGTAGGGTTTTGGGCGGGGTGAGCCGAAGGGGCGGGGAAACGGCAGCGGAGAGTAGGCGCATAACTGCATAAGTAGGCCTGGAAGAAGCGGCCTCCGGCCAGCTGCTGACCGTCGAGCCGGGCCGACTTCGGACCTGGCTATGGGCAAGGCCCAGGTACGACAAGTTTAGGGCTTAAAATTACTCCGTTTTGGGCCAAGGCCTGCCCGGGTCCGGCCTGAGACCGAGCCCGAGCCTGGCATCCAGAACCAGGCTGAGCCCATAGAACCTAATTCTAAGCCCAGGGACGAAAGCCCGAACCAGGTGCAGCAACATAAAAGAGAGGGAGCGAGGAGCCTCAAATTTAGAGTGGATATAATGAAAGATAAGATGGAGGCGCATGTGGGGGAGTGGGAGAATGGGAAAGAGGAAACCAAATGGTGAGATGGAGAGAGAAGTTAAGGGCTCCTATTTGATCAACACGTGCATCCGGATAAGTGATCCTGTTCGATTGACTCGTGCATTTGATATTGAATTATAATTTAACTACGAAGTTATCAACCACCGCATATTCTTATGAATATTATTTTTTAAAATATTTATGTATATAGTATAAATAATATTATATTTTGATTTCAATCAACTCGAGCTCAACTTAGGTTGATCTTGGCTCAGTCTAATTTTCAAGCTCGAAAATCTGGCTCAAGCTCGGATCTTATAATGAATATCAAGCTAAATGCAAATAGCCTTGCAAACTACTTGCTTATTTGATATGTCCAATAAAAAGACTACATTCTACCTTAAGCGACATAATTCTTGAGTGAATACAAATTTTGTTGGAGTGCTCTTGTTAGAAGGCAAAGGGCATTAGTTGAGATGCACTATAGAAACCTATAAAGCTGTTATTTCACCATTTTAATTTCTAGTGCCGAACATGAGACCATCAAAACATTCAAGGACCTTGCAGACATAATACCTGGCTAATAAATTTATTAAAAAGACTTGTTTACCACGCTAAAGGGAATATTTCAAAGTTGAGCCTTCTTTCTTATTTTCGTTTAGAAATTTGTATTCAAAGTTGAAATGTACAAGCTTCCATCAGTTTATTCGCATGTAGAAAGAGTTACTGGGAAATATTGTTTATCTAGATATGCTGAGATTCTATTATTATTTTTATTTTATTTAGTTTTTTCTTCTAGAATATTTATCATTATCATTATGTAGTTATAAAGTTTTGTCCTCTAGTAGGTGTTGGTTTTTAAATTTAAGTAGGAATCAAACAACTCATTAATAATGCTTTATTTCAAGAGATCTTTGGTATTTCATTTAGTGTAACGACATAACATAAGAAAATAGAGGAGGAGAGAACGAGAGTTGTCATTTTTGGTGAGAAGTGTGAGTGAGCTTTTTTTTTTCTTTTGTGTGTGGCTCAATTTTTTAATATTTTTTATCTCTTAGTTATTTTTCTTCTAGCATCTTTTTTTTATTTTTTTATTTAATGTTTGTTCTATAACTTAAGCCGGCATGATCAATTTATTCTGTGTAGCATGCAGTTATATATGGTATCAAAGTTATGGGCTTGCAGATCATTTAAAAGTTTACAGTAATTTGCTATGCAGTAGTGTATGTGTGTGAACTAATTCAAGAGGTGAATCATTATGGCTGAAGCTATGATCCTCTCTTGAAGTTGGATCAAAAAATTGAACAACACTAATTATACATATTAGAAACATAAATAATGTATAGTTCCAATAAAAAAGAAACATAAATAAAATAAATTGATAAAAAAATAATATTTGTTAAATAGGATTTGATGTGAAATATATGCTCATCTAAGCTAACTTATTTATTTGTACTCTTACGAGCTTAAATAATTTTACAGATTTGGATTGAGTCAATTGGAAATCTAAAATTATTTAAATTTTAAATAGATTCGACCCCACTCCCTAAACCAACACTGCCGTCTGCCGGGCTAGCTCGGGCTCAGAATTTTAGGCAGGAGATTCCCAAAATAAGGCTTCGCCCTCCACGGTCGGTATATCTATATTCTATACTACAGTGCATACCGAACGAGTCCTTCGCTCTCTCCTCGTCCCCGTTGCGCGCGCTTGAGAAACCCTAGATCTCTTCGCAGCGATCGAAACCCCGATCAATCCCCAAGGTGCGCTGCTCTCATCATCTGAGCTTCGAGGGTTTACTTAGCCGACTCGATTACGCTAGATTTTGTTGGAGATAATGATCTTTTTTTATCGTTCCGAGCTCACGTGATTTAGCCAGAAACCATAAAATTCGTCGGAGGTTTTTACAAGGACGTCTTTTCTTTTGTTTATGGAGGTCTACGGATCCAAACTTTCTCCTCTTTTTGGGATTTATGATATATTTTTGCTTTTTGTCTTGCTTCTTGGGTTTCTAGAATCGGATGAGAAGATGGGATCGTCTCAGAAGAAGATCCCTTTCCACAGACACAGGGAAGTGGAGGAGGCCAGGAAGAAGGTAAGAAAAGCTCGGTCCCCTCTGTTTTCTTGATTTCGAACTCCGGGCTGAACTATGTGATTAATTATATATTTAAAAAAATTTGCATGGTGGAATTTCAAGAGGGAGGACGATGAAGCTGCTCGTGTCTATGCCGAGTTTGTTGAGTCTTTTAAGGCCGACAGCACTCTTGGGTCAAAGGCTTTTGTTAGAGGAGGAGTTATCGATCCAAATGAGAAGCTGAAGGCGGATTCAGAAGGTTGGTGTTACGCAGTGATGATCACACTCGTTTATTTACTTTGACCTCTAACTTTTAATTTCTTGCAATGGATGCATGAATGTTCTTTTTTGTTACATGAGCGCATTAATAAGAAGATGGGCCTTTTTATTCATTCGGCAATGACAGGTGGAAAGTCCAAAGATGGGGCATCTGTTCCAAAGAAGGGAAGTAGGTAAACAAATGTATTTTGATTCTTAAGAGAGGAATCTTGGTGGTAGCCATATTCCGTGCTTAGAATAGAGAACAGTGCCATTTCAATTGATCAGACTACAATGCATTTATTAACTGCTTGTCACTTTTGATGTAGGAAGATAATGCTATGGAATAAAGTTTTTCTTGTATCTATTTCAATACCTTATAAAATATACATCTCTGTACATGCATATAATCTGTTGTTTAGATATCAATGCATTTTACTATGTGAAACCACCTTATCCTTATTGCAGAAACTTTCTAGCTTAGCAAAACCCTTGCTTCCCTGCTGCATGATCTTAAAATATGCATGTGATAAAATATGTTTATATACTTGGTAATTTACAGATTAGCTTTACTTCCAGTTTCTTGTTGGCCAAATTTGCGATTAAGACTCGGTCATTGTTTCCATAATGAGTTGACTGTAAATGGGGAGCTGGTTGTAAAACTTTTTGCAAATCTCATAGAGTCACGAATAAAATTCCATATTGAAGAAATAAAGCTTGTTAGTTTCAGGTCAAAGTATGCGTACATATGTCCACACAAAGATAACATGGGTGTTGGTGGAGATGTTTATAGGAAGGGAATGAAATGGGAGTTCACAATTTTTTTAAGTAGTGTGCTTACTTCATCCAACAATTAGTTGAAAATGGTAAATTTTAAATTTGGGATTGCACTCGCTTCTTGTTCAGATGTACCAGTCTGATGATAATTTGTTTGCTCCATTGTGCAAATCTGCATCTTTAGATGCAACCTTTTCTTTTCCACTTCAATTCTATTATATGAGCAATTTACCAATGTAACTCATGCTCACCTCTCCAAGTCTTTGATTTTCTCAAGTTTCTTTTAGCGATGTTCGCTTATACTTTGATTTCATGTTTTTGAGATCTTTTTTTTTTAGATGCACATCTAAGGCATTTTTATGTTTATTTGAGCATAGAATAGTGAATAGTCAAATCTTGGCATTGGTAAGAGTGTAACTGGGCAAAGGATGCCCTTCTCTCTGAACCCCTAAATTCTTCAATGCTATTATTTGCTGCCATTCATTACCTTACAAAGTTGTCTTATTTCCTAATTTCTTTCATTTTCAAGCTAATTTGAGATGATATGTGTGCCTAGGAGCGTGAAAAATTCAGCTTCTGTATTTGCTACATAATACCACTATTCCTCAAATACCTGATTTGATATATCAGCACTCTGTTTCTATATATCTATATTGGTTCACAATGAACTACTTGAACAAATTGAACTTGACTATGTGAAAGCACTTGTAAGTTCTTAGATGATCATGTGGCATATGCCTGATGTGACAAGCCTTTTCCTTTCTTTTTACTTTCAAAAACTCTTGGAAACTCACAACTTTTAATATATGAGAGGCCAATAACTATGTAGTGGATCAACCCATTCTCCTTTGAATTTAAGTATGGATCAAGTGTTGATCATGTTTATGGTTTTCAAGTATGGATCGATATTAATTTAGTCTGGCCAATGAGGGCATCAATGTGGGAAGTAGCAGAGGAATGAGTGGGAAAGGATGATGAGAGCATATGATGGCTGGATGCAGGCCAGTGCTGCAGAATTTTTAGGTAGAAGGCGACACAATGAGCCAAGAAGTTGATGATAGGAAGAAACTAAAGATTTTTTTAATACTTTATAAAAATGTAGAATTATAGGAATAAAATTGTGTAAGTTATATTAGATGCAGTGAGCATGCTATAGAAATCATCAGTTTCTTGTTGGATTTTGTATCTTTTTACCAAAACCAGAATTGGAGCTATATGGCACATGAAAATATGGATGAACACTTTGCTCTGAATTGTCTTGGTTGCTTCTGCAAAGTGCGCTATCATTTAGTTCTTTTTTTCCCCATTTTGGAGTGGCAGGGGACTTGGTTTTGAGTGTTGGACACTTTAAGCAAGGTTTCATTAATTTTAATATCACTTTATCATGATCAGTTATCAATTTTAAATATTATAAAACATCTTAAGCAAGCTGAAATGAATGTAATGAATAACTTGAGAAACTTGTAGACTCATGGTTATTCTATTAGTTTGTTTGTTAATAATGTATTATCTCCCTCCCTCGCTCCCTCCCCCTCTATATATCTCTCTGCGTCTCTCTCCCCCCATCCCCTTCCACTTTTTAGTTTCTCCCTTTTGGGAAAGCATCAAAACAATGAGTTATATATGCATGTACGCATGCATGTCGTGTTGATGTGCCTAGAACACTGGAGGCTCCCGTATCCAGCATTTTTGGACATTGAGACACTTGGCACATGTCCATGCAACATTGGGCAAATGGTGGTGTGTCTATTGTGGCCTGTCAAGTGTCTTTAATTTCTAAATGGCCCTCAGCATTTTGATGCTCACGCACACATTTATTGATAGCTACCATGACTTGAATTGTTGAGTTGGTCTATAGCTAAAGAGCTTAAAAACATGTAGAGCAATATATGGAGGAAGTCCATTCCTTTGTCACTTAACACAGCGATCATTAATTCTATTCTCACTTGAGGAGAATCTGCCTTTTAATCTTTTTTTTTTTTTGTGAAGTTGAACTAGTTGAGAGTTAAGGGTTAAAGTTCCCATCAGTGCCATCTTGTGTCTACAATACATACTATGCCAGGAAGTTATTGCTTGATGCATGGGTGTGTACCATTGCACCATACCTGCCAGTTCATGTTGATGCATATTGCTTTGATATGTCTCATTATTGGGTGACATCTAGTTAGACAGGGTATGTCATGTCCTATGTGTAGATAGGGTCTTAAAGTGCTTACAAGAAAGGCAAAAAACCAATGTGGAAGATTTCAAAAATCATCGAGAATGGAAACAAGACCTTCCAAAATTCATCATATGTTGTATCAAGTGTTAAAAAATAAGGTAAGTGGATACGAGCTTTCTAGTACTATCAATTTGTCAGTTTCCCATGATATATACGGCACTTACAAATGCTGCTGATGAGCCAACTTGGTTATATATCACCCTGTGGTTTTTTATCAACAAATGTTGGCCTAGTTGTGTTGATAATGTATAAATAGTTGCATAAAGGTAGTTTACATGATAAATTAATTGAAACTATAGAATGCTCATGTTAAACCACAATCAATGATGATATGTATAATGATTGCTGATCCTATGTCGCGATAATTTTTTCAAAAGCTATGTTTATATGTTTTAACCAGTATGAGTGTATGACGTATTTAGTACTAGTCTATATTTTGAAAAAGTTGGATAAAGTAGTTTATTTTAACATGTCAGAACTTGAGTCTTTTCATTGACATTCTGTGCCATTATCAGCAAAATACACAAAGTGCCAAGCCCTTACCGGAACAAACAATATGTTACTCCTTGATGAAGTGTTACTTAGACTAAATATTTCATAAGTCGGCTTTTAACTTTGAATGTAAACATTGTAATAATTGCTCAACTATGTGCACATTTTCTTTCCTGCAGTTCATGCTTGTCCAAGTCCAAGATAGTCGCTCAAAACCGTTGTTATAAGGACTACTCAATTTTGATGTACAATGTTCTTTGTTTCTTTAAATAATATTTTGCTAACAATAGTTAATAAAAGAAGGCTTTTTGTTTGTTTTTAATATAATTTGAGAGAAAGGGAGGGAGACCTGCTCGCACTATAATTGCGTTTGGTCAAATACTTGGGGATGCAGTATCAAGACTTGAACCTAGAACCTTTGGTTGCTAAATTGAGGGGGCGACCACTCGGTAAAGCCCCATTCCGTTTGTAGGGGAAAGTTGTTGATGGCGATGATGATAACTCGCTAATTGATTGCCTTTTTTTGGTTTTACTTGATGATGTTATGCAATGGAAGTTAAAGGTGGCAATGGAAAGCAGAGTGGACTGTATCTTGTTTAATGTAGTAGGACAAGAAATTCATGTGCCTACATAATGTATGGTATGATTAGTGGTACTCAAAGCTGCTAATTTCATTGAGGTTAAAAAAATGATGATGACAGGTTATTCTTGTTTCAATTCTTTTTACATATTTGGAGATTTAGGCTAGAACACTAAAACCTATCAACATGGGCCCTGTTACAGCAATAGTACGAATCAAATGCACTAGAAATCTTTGAGATAGATGCATTATCATGCTAATAAAGGAGCCACTTAGTATCAGGCTGGAGAATCAGGAACACCCTTCAACTTTCATTAAGTGCAATGGGGCAAGTGCCTCGAAATAGTGGGTCCATGTGGGCATCCCTATTTACTAAACCTAGGTTGAGAACTTATGCTGTAATTAGAAAACCTTTAAAATCTATTTGGTTTAAATGTCAAGTTTTCTTTAACAAAACTTGCATATGTTTTCTTTTATTGAGAAAGGTGCATCATCCATTGACCATTCATAGTTATAGTGTTTTTGGTAGTTAAGATGTGCTTTTCCACGTTCTTCTTTATAAGCTCACTTATTAGAGATGAGGCAACTTATGCTTTTCACATGCAGTTAATAGTATGTATACCAGTTGGTTAAAATAAGATCAGAACTACTTATGAAACACCAATCTACCCATTTCTTGCTAAAGTCAAAGATAGCTGGACATTCCTTTGATCTTGCCCTTCTTGTAATGTTATGATTGGCTGTTTTTGTTTCAAGACATTCAAATGTAATATTTGGAAATCAAGTGTAAACTAGTACGACTAAATTCTAATAACAATCTTATGGGCTATTGAGACAGTCATGCAGTTTAAATGGCAGGATATCTTGCTTAGAGTACTAAGAAATAACTTATCTATGCTGATTATTGTTCATTATCCTTACTTGCGACACACATGCTGCCTATTTTTCTAATAGCATTTGATTGCTCATTTTGCTTCCTTATATTAAATTAGAGTCAGGGGTGGCAATGGGTTGGGTTTGGTGGGTTCGGGTTGGTTTAAGGTATGGGTATTCTAGAAAAATTGTCAACCCAAACCCCTCTTGTTTAAGCAAGTGGGTCAAAAACTCAAACCTGAACCTGACATACTTATTAAATAGGTAAGACGACCCAGCACATGTAACTTGTTTAACAAGCGAGCCAAGTCAGGTTAGGTTGACATGGTTGAAAAAATTATAGAAGAGGGAGAAAAGAGAGAATTAATTCCAATCCAACCAAGAAACATATGAAACCATCATTGTTCCAATACTAATATAAGATTTAATCAGTCTAAATATTCTAGTTATAAAGAAGTTGAAAACCTAGTGAATTAAAATCTTCTAACAACTAGTCAATCATCCATCTCCAACCAAAAAAAATCACAAACCCTATAACCTCAAAACTACATTAAACCCAGCAATGTCAACAATTCAAGAATAATTGAAAATTCTAGCGTTTGATTTAGAAATCCTAATGGACAGCTTACTTGGGCTCTCATATATGAGATGACAATGTTGGCATTGTCACACTTGACAGTCATGATGTTGTTGTTGCTGGCACAGGGGAGCACCTTGGAGATGTGGTTTAGGTTCATGGCTGGCACAGGGGAGCACCTTGGAGAGGTTGTGGTCACAACGAAAAAAATGCTTGAAACTGTCAGAGCGGAGCTGGAGCCACATGGCCTAGAGGGATGGCCTCGAGGAGGAGCAATCGAAGTTGGTGGGTTTAGAGTCCTCATTACTTCTAGCACCTTCTTTAGAGGGCTCCCTACTTGTTGGAGGGGGTTGACTTAGACTTGGGTAACTGATTAGGGCATTGAAGTCGGAGGAGGAGGCTAGTGGCTAAGGTGGTTGAGCTCTAGAAGGTTGCAGTACAATGGAGGGAAAGAGGTTGATGGGTGGTGGCTAGGGTTTTTTGTGGAGAATGAGAGAGATGGAGGTGGAGGGGGTTAAGATATGTGAGAGAGGTTAGATATTAAGGAAAATTTCTATGGGTCTTGAATGGGTCAACATGGGCTAAACAGGTTAGGATTCTAAACCAAAAGTTAACCCATTTAATCAATGGATTAGTCAAGTCAACCTGTTTATGATCCAAACTTGTTTTTGTTAAGCATGGACTTGTTTATCTCGTGTTGGCTATGGGTTGGGTTGGCAGGTCTAGTCGTGATTTGCCACCTTTAAGTTATCTCATTATTATTTATTTTTGTTTTCTAGTTCATGTATCTTATCAATTGCATTTTTTTCCTGAAATTTCTGCCTTTAATTGATCAAAGTTTCACTCTGGTCGTGACATTTTCCTCCTTCCCATTTCCCCCTCTCTCTCCCTCGCTCACACACATGCACACGGACAGTCTCACACAATCATGCTCACGTACATGTGAATACTCATTATATATATATATATATATATATATATATATATATATATATGATTTCCATTCATGCTCTTGAAATTTTTCTTAATAACATTGCTCATTTTTTCAGGTATGTCCCATCTTTCTTGCCACCAGCATCTCAAGGAAGAGATGCTGAGAAAAAGGTTAGCATGAGGTGTTATCATCCTTGTTTCTGTTTGCAGTATCAGTTCAAGAAACACTGCTTTTTTTGTTCTTTGATACTTACAGTGCTACATTGACCTCTCATCTTGTATAACAATATATACTTTCTAAATATGAAGGGTGTTTCAATGTATATTTTCCTGTTGTTTTGTTTCATTTTATCAAAATCATATTTGCCATGACAATTTCAGTTGAAAAGTGGTCCGGAGAACTATGCTTTTAAGATTTTTTTTTTTTGTCTATTTTGGAGCACAATTTGGTCATCTATGGTTGATTTGGTATATGCTCAAGTTTTAGATATTCATATCAGCATCTTGATCCTGCCATGATCTGATTTTTATGGTCTTCCCCATTACTCTTTGTTACTTTGTCATCTGTGGTTAGCAATTTGCACAGCACCATGATTGAAATGCCTGTGGAGTAGTGTGATGGGCATGGGTATATTGCTTGTTGCATGCTTTGAGAATTTAACTATATCTGGAAATTAGTGGAAGGACTTATGGGCAGGTTTGGCTGGTCTTTTAGCTGTCTGAATTGGCAGAAACTGCTTCACTGTTTGAAATTTCAAAAACGTTTTCCTGCCTTTTGTTGGTCCCTTTTCTCCTGGACATAACACAGGAAACTACATTAGTATTTAGCATCTGCTAGTAGATTAAATACATTAGTTGGTCTTTCACCAAATGCTATATATTTGTCTGTTTATTTTGATATCCTTTTGGGCTTTATTTTCTATTCTAAAAATACTGTTCAAATGGAGCAGTAAATTGACATGTTTTTTCCGAGATATTAAGTTTCTTTGCAATCCTATTTAAGTTTGGAGGTATCTTTCCTGTCAAGTGTGCGAAAAGTCTAACACAAGTTATTGCGTCACACTCCCCCCTGTAAATATAGTTTTCATGAAATCACATGTGGCCCTTAGTTATTATAAAAATTCTCTCTTACTTTCAAAGAGACTTTCACTTAAACATGTAATTGTGAAAGTGTTAAGGATCAGACTCTTATTATTTGAACACAACCTTTCCTATTTGTGGCTTGTTTAAAGATTCAACCTAAATTAAGAGCGGCAATAGTAAAACTTATACTTTATTCCAGATAGTTGATACAACAAATGAGCTATATAGTTTTCTATTTGTCTAACAATAACAAAAGAAATTATAAACCTCAAAATATATAATAAATGGGGCAACCAAGGTTCACCATCTTGGTATTGGACCTTGTACAAGTACCATCCTATTATAGTGTTGGTACATGGTGCGGTACGAGACGGCAAGACGTATCGAGTATCGGTATACAACGAGGCTGCGTATTGATTTGGTACCAGTATGGTATGGTACGATATCGATTGGTATGGCAAACCTTGGGGGCAACAAAGTGCTTGATATGCTGGATAGTTGGTGATAACAATTAATACGCTTATTAGCTCTTCTAGACATGTATTTCTTATCCTATTTCACATTATCTAATATTAATATATTAACCATAGGTTTCAAACTATATGTTTAGTTCTTTCATTTGCTGACTGATTCATTATCCAGCTGAATGACGCATGCACATGCACAGGTACACAGCCAGTTGGCTGGATTTCAAGTCGGATCCTGTCAGTGAAATCGGAAAAGGGACCCAACACTGATGATTCAAGCCTTTGAATGTGATCTACTATCTCTAAGCTATTTATAGACTAAAAATCATGTGATTTGGAGACACCTGGTCTATGCATCAAGTGGTCAAAAATAGACAATTTAAATAACATGATACAATGTCTATTTTTTAGCTCTTGATGCAGAGGCCAAAGGTCTCCAAGTCACATTATTTTTGGTCAATAATAGTTTAGAGGTATTTCAACGGCTTGGATCAGTCGTGTTCGACTCCTGTCTTATGATTTCACTTGATTGAATCGGACTTGAAACTTGCCCCCCCCCCCCCCCCCCCCCCCCACACACACACACTCTCTCTCTCTCTCTGTGTGTGTGTGTGTGATATATGTATGTATGTCTATATGTTTGTTTAACATAAGTGTGCTTATACTCTTCCTTGTTTTATTTGGAAGTTTACAAAATGCTTTTGGGGGCTTTGCATGCTATTATCTTTGAAGCAATTTGATTTTACTTGCAGAAGGAAGAGGAGAAGCCAAGGGAGAAGGAGAAAGGGAAGCAACGAGCCATCGATAAATTTTTGGAGGAGCTGAAGTTTGAACAAGAATTAAGGGATAAGCGTAATCAAGAACGCGAACAGTGGCGAGAAGGTCGCCACAATGATAATAAAGCTGTAAGCAGTCGTGTATCTTAATATTTTTGTGAAATGCAGAAGCAGGTCAGTAAGAATTTATAGTATGATAAAGTAGAAACTAGTGTATTAGAACCAGCAGATGGAAATATTGAGGGTTCAATAAAAAGAGAAAAAAATAATATACGTCAAAAAGAAATCTGTATAGACTAAGGAACCTGAATAACAACTCTTGAATAAAACTCATGTGAACTTGATGACCATCCGCTGCATCAACTATGATTATTTCATATCTTCCTTTTTCTTTTTGTACTATTCTGCTCATTGTACCTGCAGATGTAGCATTGTAGACCATATTGTTACTCTTGCTCCCATCAGGAAAAATCTGACTTTTCCTCCGTTCCCACCTACATATATGGAATATTTTAAGAAGTGAACACCTTTCTTTGTAGCAGGGGTGGAGGAATAATGGGAAAGGCGATTTCATTGCATTTCTGACTGGGAATGGGACCTATCTTCAGAATATTTCTATTAATGAGATAATTAGTCATATATTTCTGTTAGAAAAAATCTACCATAAAAATAGAATTTTATTAATTCTATTTGGTCATCTCTAGTTCTATAAACAATATTAGATATAACTAATATAACTTGTGATATAGATATATACTTATAGAACCATGAACTATATAGTTCATATTAAATTAATATGGCCCCTTTGATTTCTATGCTGCCTTGCACCCTTTGGGCCTATATCATTTACACTAGCTTTAAGATGTAACATTTTGTTAATTAATACAATTGCAGTAAGACGTTGGGTCTACAAAGTTACCTACGGGTGACAATGCATTGGGTGTGGTCAGGTTTAAGTCGTGTTGACATCCACTAATAAGCTAAACCAGTAATCACTCTGACCTGCCCAACCCACCAGTGGGTTGTAAGGACTAACCTGAACCTGCTAGCTGGTTAGCGACAGTGATCAGATCCTACACACCTACCTGAATAAATTAGGAGATGAGGAGAGGAGTGGAGAGGGTGAAAAAGAGTAGCAAGGATGGTTGATGATGCATTGATGTGGTTCATTAATGGCTGCTGGTGCAGCACCAAGGTTTGAATGGTGGTTGGCACTGGGCAATGGCGGGTAGAGGTGAAGGGGTTGGATGATAGTGTTGAAGTGGGATTGTTGTAGGGCTGACTTTGATGTAGGGAGAGGAGAAGAGAGGAAGAAAAGACAGGGAAAACGACCAGCAGTGCAGTGTAAGCATGCTTGAATGATTGTTGCGGGGCTGCTGTAGGGCTTGATGGTGGTGGAATTGTGGGGTATTAGTAGCTGGGTTGAGCCAAAATGGAAGGTTATTGGCTGGATCAACATGAAGATGAGAGAGAAGAGATGAAAGGGGAAGAGAAGAAAGTGGTGGGTGGCAGTGAAGAGGAGAGATGGGGAGGGGAGGGTAAAGATTACATGAGGGTGAGAGTTCAGGTTATGTTTGATGGTTGGTCGTGATTCCATTTAACCTAGACCTTCTATTCATTATTTAGGCTTTTTGTAAGTGCACTCCATTTGTGGTTGGTGCCCATCTCTTATTATCCCTCTAAAACAATAATAGAACTGAGAGTTCATATTTATAGTAGGAGCATTTACAATGCTGAGTGTTTCATCTCAAATTCAAACCCAGGCCAACTTGCTGGCAGGTCAAGCTTGTCCAACTCATATATGATCCTAATGGTTGGGTTGGATGGGTTCTATGTATAGGCAGGTTGACAGGTGAGTTTGTATTTATTTATTGGATCCATTCAAGGCTCTACTAGATAGCCTTTAACCCATTTCAACCTAAACCGGAATGCTTAAATCTCTTTTCCAAGCTAACCACATCGAGCCATCTCAGACTAGTTGACTTGAGATTATGCCTTTTAGGTGCTGTTCTGTCTATGTGAATGAATATGTACCATCCGAACTTTAGTTAAGATCCCCATGAATGGTGGCGATTTATAGAAGGGGTACATGAACTGCCCTATTGAAAGTGGTTGGATACGAGGAAGGTGATGAAAAAGGGAATATTGTCTACTAGCAGTAAGCACTGTGATTATCAATGTAACCTGGAATCATAGTGTCAAAGCATCCTAAGTGCTGGACATGGCAACCTCCAAAAGTCTGAGCATGGGACACGATATATGCACACACACACACACACAGAGAGAGAGAGAGAGAGAGAGAGAGAGAGAGAGAGAGAGAGAGAGAGAGAGAGAGAGAGAGAGACTTGGACTATAAACTAAATGTTAGATATTTGGTAAAAGATTCAAAGCTTCAAAATAAATGGACCCTCCAACTTGGGGGTTCACACTACCGAAAATGCCGAGAAACTAAAACACATATTTTGGTAGTCTCTAACCCATGCATTGTGTGAGTTAAAATAGACAACTTCCATAACATGCTACAATGTTTCGATGTGATCTTAAGTATGGAATTATTTTGATTTTTGATTTATACGTATTTTGAGATGCATAGGTCGTCATGTCAATGGAGTGGATCAAGGTTGGCTGTACCGGTACTAGGACCCATACCGGTTGTTTGGTGGTATAGTACGCCCTTGTGTAGTGTCATTCTGGGTTGTATTGACAAAGCCAGACAGAAGAGGGAGGGGGAGAGTGAGAAGGAGAAGAGAGATAGAGGAAAAGAGAGGAAGGGAGAGGGAGAGGGAGAGGAAGGGAGAGGGAGAGAGGAAGAGGAAAGGAGGGAGAGAGAGGCCGAGAGAGGGCTTGAAAGTCCTCATCTCGTCCTCCGTCCGCTGTTCATAGGGGTCACCCTTGTTTTGATCGAAATAGCGGATGATGGACAAAGGACGAGACGAGGGCTGTCGACCCTCCCCCGGCCTCTCTCTCCCCCTCCCCCTCTCTCTCTTTCTTTTCCTCTCCTTCTCCCTCTCCCCTTCCCTTGGCGAATTTTTCGAACCGAGAGGTGGAATTATGCCGGTCCACCCTTATTATAGTTCGGTATGCTCCGAACCAGACGTTTTGGGGTTTGGGGCAGTACGACATTCCTTGGATTGGATCCTCAAATTAATGTCCTACCGTGTATTTTGTCCTACCATGTATTTGGAGCGGATCCTCTTTTTGCATTTCTAGGTATTTTTAGAGATGTAGATAGAAATCAATGGCGTGAATCATTGATGTAGATGGTTCACCATTGAATTTGGAATTGTTATTTTTTTTTTATGAAAAATTTAACATCTAATGTGTACAACTTATATATGTTGTCTAACAAATAAAATAAGTGAATGGCCACGGGCTTATAAGTTTTTTAAGTTATTTGTTAAGTTTATTTAAGGTTACTTACGATGTGTTTCAATACTTGAATTGATACGTAATTGTTGCCAACTTTATACTATAAACGTGATGATACTTTGCTTAAAGTGTCCACATAACTGTGATTGTTTGATATTATAAGCAAGGATGATTGAACCATGCCAAACCAGTCAGTTTGGAGCACACTGAATCGGACCAATTGGGTGTCGGCAAGGTTCATGCTAATTATTCAAAATAGTTCAGGCTAATGATCCGCCCTCTCTTGAATCATTGGTCCCCTCGCTCGTGCTTTGACCCCCGCCCCTTGCCTCCCAACTTGGGATTTTTGGAAATAGCCCCCCTCCCCTAC
This sequence comes from Phoenix dactylifera, assembly GCF_051530095.1. Taxonomy (NCBI): domain Eukaryota; kingdom Viridiplantae; phylum Streptophyta; class Magnoliopsida; order Arecales; family Arecaceae; genus Phoenix; species Phoenix dactylifera. The sequence continues at coordinate 21,915,673 of NC_143203.1, forward strand.
TTGCAGACATTGGCCTAGCGTTCCCCCCCTCCTCGCTCGTTGCCTCCGGGCAGTCCCTCGCGATGGTTTGAGAGCAATAAGTCCCTCTTTCCCTCTCTCTTGAATTAGGGTTAGGTTTTTCCTCAGCTTTTCCCTTTCCTCCCTCCCTCTCCCTCCCTCACCTCTCTCTCTCTCTCTCTCCCGCGCGTGCGTGCCTTTCCTCCCTCCCTCTCCCTCCCTCACCTCTCTCTCTCTCTCTCTCCCGCGCGTGCGTGCTTGGGTTAGGGTTCTCTTGGCCCTCTCCCTTCCTCTCTCCGTCCATCCCTCTCTTGCTCTCTCCTTTTCTCCCTCCCCCTCTTCCTCTCCGACTCTCTCTGTTTTGCTATGCCCTGGAATGGCATAGTATGGACCTATACCGTGTGGTTCGTATTGCGTAGAACCAGTCACTGGCTGGTACGCCCTCTGGTATTGACTCAACGAACCTTGATTATAAGCATGCGAAACTTCAATGAAAGCGTTCGAGACTTGAAACTAAGAGTCCCTTGCATGTCATTCCCCCAAAAGAAGTGCCAAGATTTAGAACTTTCTGCTGATTTCAGCAAGGCATGTGCCCTTTCCTGCCGCATCTACATGTGTTCAAAAGCAACACATCTAGAGTATCCAAGTAGCACAAATAATGATGACAATCTAACAGTGGTGAAAGTGGTACTTTCTTTGACGAGGAGAAGGAAAACAAGTGATTGAAATGAAGTTGATTCCCTAAATCACGCTCGAGCCTAAAAGTATGTGCTGGGATGACCTTTTTTGAAGCCCATTTCCTCTCTCAGTTCAGCCCCACCCACAAGCCCACCCTCTCCAATGTTCCCTGTGTAACAAAAATTGGTACACAATGTGACTATTTTCTATGACTATAACTATATTCAAGCAAACAGACACAGATGTGTTGTTGCACATTGCTGAAACATAATCGTGAACTAACCAATCCAATCTTATGATAAGATTCGCAATATGTTTATTATCAGATGTCATCAAGACTTCAATAAGAATCACTTAAAATCTGTAAATATATCTCGTATTTAAAGAAAAGATGATACTTTTGTTCCGACACTGGCACTCAACAGGTTCAATCCATTGGTATGACAGCCTTAGTATTTTAAAATCTTAACAACTGATATTTTTTTTGAGACATTTTTTGTCTTGTAAAATTATTGTTGCAGTTATATGTCCAAAACTGTTAGCGTTGTTTTTTTTTAAAGACAAAAGCTTCTTTTTAGATTTTACGAAGTTCTGATCTGCTTGTATTGGAAAATTTCTTTCTGCAGCCACCTAGCCATTTTGATGAGCTACCAGATGATTCTGATCCAAGTGGAAAATTTCCAGGTTCGTTTGATGATGGGGATCCTCAAACCACAAACTTGTATGTTGGGAACCTCTCACCAAAGGTCTGATTATGCTCTCATTTCTTGTTTAGTTTACAAGTTTTTTGTTTTTTATTGGTTTAAGGGACTGACCAACTGTCGCACCATTATGAATCATGTTAGGTGGATGAAAATTTTCTTTTGAGAACATTTGGGAGGTTTGGACCCATTGCTAGTGTGAAGATAATGTGGCCTCGAACCGAGGAGGAAAGGCGGAGGCAAAGAAATTGTGGCTTTGTTGCTTTCATGAACAGAGCTGATGCACAAGCTGCCAAGGATGAAATGCAAGGTTTGCTGACCTTTTGACCTATTGACATTAATGATGTACTAAGTGGTATATACTGCTACTAATTGGCATTTAATGGGGTTATGACTTAAATAATGAGGGAGTTTCTTTTTAACTCATTTCAAAGGGCTTTCGTTGCGTACAGGGATTGGTTGTGATTTGGGATCCACAAAGCCAATGGCATTACAAATCATTGTGAACTAGCAACTAGTGAAAAGTTTTTGCTAAAGATAATTTTAGTTATTTTGTACATTTGACATACATAGCATTTTATGATCATCTTTCAGAATAGTCAAATATCCTTGTTGTACTCTCTGCTTTGCAGAAAGTTTATAAGAATCTTGAGAAAACTTCTTGTTCTCTTGCATATGAGATGTCACAAGTTTTATTTTTGTAAATAGTAATATGAGATTTTTATATTAAGTGATTAACAAATAGAATGAAGAAAAACCTCACATGATGAGGAAAAGAGAATGGATTTTGTATAATAACCATGAAGTTAGTACCAACCCGATCCTCATGCTTATAAACATTGTTGTTAAATGTTGCCACGTGAACATTTGGGAATGATATTGCTTATTTTTTTAAAGTTGGCATGCCCTTAAAAATGACCATGATCAAACTTGCTCCTGTTAAACAAACTCTCAATCTCTACTACTTTTATATTTCCTATGCCTTTTTCTTCTGTTGAATTGTGCTGGTCTTTATATGCAATAATCTTTTATTTGACATCGGTCTATACTTCGAGTCCCAATAGCAGTGCTTGATGATTTTCTATAGTTTCACATCATTAATTAAATGATCTGTATTATGGTTGGACATGATTCTATGCTTAATTTTTGCACAAAATTTGTATGGATTATGTCACCTCTGCAGGGTGATATAAAATGTGTCTTTATATTTAAGCTCCATGTTTTTAAGTAATAATCTCTAAATAAGGAAATTGAGTTGGTGGATAAGGCCAATAAAAAGGAGGTATGATTCATTGACTATAGCCACTTGTCAGAAAAAGTCTCTGGATAAAAAGTCTCATTGAATGTTTCGGTTTTTGTGTAGAAAGCTATACTTCTTGATTTCTTAATGTTTCATTGAACTCTTTTTTTGATTTTTTTAAAAAATTGATCCTTTAATTTTAGAAATCTGCTCATTCTTTATGCTTATTTTTTTTCTTTTTCAGTCTATTAGCATCCTCCTTGAACAAGATTATATGAAGAGGGCTTAGTAACAATACTAAATAATTTCTCCTGTAACTGTATTTACACCTCTGGTTGTTTACCTATTCACTCTCCTAAGCTTCCATGTGAGACATCCCTCTTGCACTACTTGAATTTCTAGATGCTGTGTGCATGCTCCTATAATTGTGCACTACTCTTTTTGATTTTCTCCCATAATGTCTAATCAAGGTTCGCGGTACCGATGGTACCGACGTACCGGTCGGCTCCGGTATCGGTACGGTACCGTTGCCGAACCGAGCCGAACCGAGGCCGTACCGATAGGGTACATTTAGCGACCCATCGTCTTTTTTTTTTTTTTGGAGTTTTTTTGGATGTTTTTACTTCCAAATGATTCAAATAATGAGATGAAGAACATAAAAAATTTTCAAATTAAGATGCAATCAATTACATACGTTTAAATCACTCTCGAATATCTAAAATCGGGTCGAATGGCGATGCTTCTCGTCAATATCTGGATCATCAGCATAATATGGAGGCAGATCAACCCATCCCTCTAACCAAGCAGCATTGTAGTCTTGTATGCTCAATCCTCGAGGAACTCTCAGAGGCACTTTGAACCAGTGCTGTGGCACTATCATAGTGCCACAGCGCTGGCACCTCATTGCCAGCACCGAACCGGTGCGAACCGGCTCGGTTCGCATCGGTTCGATCACGTACCGGTGCGAACCGAGCGGTTCGCACCGGTATGGGCATGTACCGGTGCGAACCGCCTCGGTTCGCACCGGTACGTGATCGAAACCATCGGTTCCGACCCATATTGGGTCGGAACCGATTTCCACACTGGAACCGGACCGGTTCCAGTCGGTACCGGTCCGGTTCGGGCTGAACCGACCGGTTCAGGTCGGTTCAGCAGACTCTGTGTCTAATATTTTTGGATTCCTGTTCTAGTTACATATATTTTCGCTGTATCTTACTGATACTACTAATTATCATATGCTGCATATGTAGTAATTTCTAGGTTTTTAGTGGCTTTATATTTTTTTTAAGAATTAATAACATATCTAATTTGGAAGTTTCTTACTACTTCTCTGATTTGAGGATGCGTCTTAGTGCAACAGTAAGATTGCTTTATTGTAATCTTAGTGTCACGGGTTTGAAATAGAAAAACAACACCTCCATATGTGCGAGTAAGGCTATGTACATTTGACCCTCCCTAGACACTCCAGTGACTGGAGCCTCGTGCACTAAGACACCTTTTTAAAATCTCTTACCACCTCTCTTTGCAATATCATATCCATTTTCACCCCCAAATTTACTACCTGAACTTTTGGTCACTCGTGTTCTTCAGGGTTTGCTTACATAACATGTTTGCTTGGCAAGCGTGGATTGTTGAACCGGCCTGAACCAGGTGGTTCGGCTTGTATGAAATCATATCGAGACCGGCCCGAGACAGTTCAGCCTCTTGGGTTAGTTCACCCCTAGTTTATAAAAGCCCTCCCCAGATTCTCTGTTTAGACAGCCCTCCCAAGGGTTTCACTTGTTTGCTTGTTGGAGGGTTTCACGCTTGTCTTGCCCTCGCTGACTGCTGCAATCGCCCCTAGGTAAGTCCCTCTGACTCCCCCTCTCCCTCCTCCTCCCTCTCCAAGGATTCAAGATTAAGGCCTCTCTCCCCCCTCTCCCTCCATCTCTCTATCTCTTTCTCTCCCCGCATCCTCGGTGGCCCTCCTCCTCGGATTCTGGCACCTCTCTCTCTCTCTCTCTCTTCCTCTCCCTCCCTCTCTCTCTCTCTCTTCCTCTCCCTCCCTTCCCACTTTCTCTCTTCTTCTCCCTCTCCTTATTTTCGGTACGCCCCAGAATGCTCTGTACCGCAACAAATCAATCACCGGCTGGTACAAACTCCAATATTGGATCGGCGAACCTTGTTGTCAAGTATTCTACAGATAAGAATTTTGTCTAGAACTAATCAGTTCCTTGTTACTATGATTTCTCTTGTACCAATTTATTTTGCCCCACTTTGACCCCTTCAAAAAAGGAATCATTTTTAATCCTTTACCATCTGAGATGTCTGCAAGCTCTCTTTGCACTTCTTGGGAATACCAGGAACTCAGGGCAGAGAATAGTATAGCAAATAGGAAGGGAAACATTTATGTTAACCTTTTAGATCATGCCTGTTGAATGTGTACTTCGTTATTAAAGTGCCCAACTATTATTGTGTCCCTTTTATTTCTCTCCACCAATGCTTTAGTCGGTAATTCAGTAATATATACCTCTCACTTTTGTATGTTAACAAACTAGCATTTTGTACTTCAATTTGTTTTCCATCATGGATTCTTAGTCTTCCAAATTCCCTTTTATCTTACTGACATGTGTCAGTGCTAGGTTAAGCTAATGATATGTGGCTGCAGTGATCTCTTCTTTGTTCAATTCACATTTGCATTTCCTGGCATTTGTATTTGGCAGAAAATGGATGGTTTAAATGCACAAACCCTGTTTTGGCCCTTTGGTATGCATGCTAGGTGACAAGTTCTTTATCGATGTTTCTTAGTGTTCTTTCTCAATGTTTACATATATGCAAGGAGCAGCTTTTGTTACTCGTTGACTTTAAATGACATCCTTCATTGGTTGCACTGCATTTTGCTGAAATCATCTAGGCCCCAGGTTGAATATGAGTTTCTATTTTCTAGGTCGAATTGTGTACTAAAATTTGTTTATTTCAGGTGTAGTTGTTTATGAATATGAGTTGAAGCTTGGATGGGGTAAATCTGTGGCTCTTCCATCCCAGGCATTGCCTGCTCCCCCACCTGGTCACATGGCCATCAGAAATAAGGAGGTCTGTTGACTTTCTTCTGTGCTCGTTATATGTACCTTTTCTTTTTTTAATTGAAAAAGAGAGAGTTTCTATTAGTTAATTGTTTTTGTTAGATTACATGTATTTTTTAGCTTTTGGAAAACAGATTTATTCTTTGAAGTATTTTGTTCTTCGTTTTTATTTTTCACTTCACTCATGTGGGGTTTACCTATCATTTAATGACACTATTTTTCATTATGGTAAATGGCAGGGTGGTACTGTGATTATATCTGGCCCTGATGGTGCAGCAGTTACTTCTGTTACAAATCAAAACTCCGAGTTGGTATGTTACTTGATTTATTGAGAAAAACATCATTCAGCCTATACTTTTCAATGTTGAAATGTAATTATTGCAAGACTAACAGTTACTCTTCTTGATTAATAGCCAATTTTATGAAATGAATCTTATTTTTTTACAAAAATATGGAAACAATGTACAGCAATCTTGTTTGGTTATTTTTTTATAATATTCTTTAGGTAATAATTTATAGTCTGTTGCAACTAAGTCACATAAACCTTTTAATCCAGTTTTTTTTTTCAGTGCAGTTGACATTTAAATTTTAGGTCATCTACTTAAATTTTTGAAATTGTATGATGTGAATTGGCCATGTAGTCTGTGGGCACAGGCTATGCTATTTCAGATTAACACGGAATACAGATTAGTCCCAACATATGGGTTTGCGGAAGTCAAGATAGTAGGGCTTCAGCAGCACAAGATGACAAAATAAGAAAGAGGTAGAATGGAATCCATTTGAACTAAGTGAATGTAAAATTTGCTAGAAATTTCAGCTGGATATATTATGAAAATTGTGGCTGTAATTACATCTGGATATTAAAACACTTAAATCTAACCAAAACACAACCCTTAATGAGAATAAGGTGTCGATGAACTGATGATAGAATTGATGGATGGAAATTAATATGTCCAGTCTATGTTAGTGAAGTGCTTTATTTGACCAAGTCACTTGAGAGCATAAAATCTTGAAGTTTGAACGTCTAACTCGACAATGCGCTCATATGTCTTGGTCTGGCCCCTATATCCTGGGTTCAGCACAAAGTTTTCCCTAAAATAGAAATTAAACCTCCTGTTATTACTAAAGGTCTGATTTTCGGCTTTCATTAATTTATTTCTGTGATATTTATCTTATGACCTTGTAACTCTTGTATCCATGGTTTGCCGTACCGGTAGGCCGGTACGTACCGGTCCGGCATGGAATCCGGTACCGGTAGTTTATTGTTGAAGAACTAGTACAGGACTGGTTCGGATCGGTATGGGACCGGTCCGGGCTGCCACTGGTACGCCGACCGGCACTGGTACGGCGGACCTTGTATCCCCTGGATTGTCAAAACTTGATTGGAGCATCTGCAAGATCATGGAGAATTTTTTTTGGGCCTGTAGTTAATGGCTATTTTGCTAAAATTTGCAGAAAATTTTTCTAGCATGTAGATATGCTCATCTTTTTGTTTTGGAGATACTTGCAATGCTTTTTAATGTATTGGAAGTGAATAGTTAACTTGTCAATTTATATGTCCAACTGCTGGGTAAAGGTTGTCTATTATAATATTTATTCATTGCTCCATATAATCAGAGATATATAGTAATACAACTGCTTGCTTAATTGAGAACTAAGGTCTAACACCTACTTGATGGTCATGATCAGCAAAAAATGGAGGTGAATAATCACGATTGGTTGCTCAGCTGGCTGGCTGCTTGCATGCTGTTGCTTAGTTCCTAAACCGTGGCGGACAATCCTTAGCAAAAGGATGCTACTGCCTCTTTGAGGACTTCTTGTCAATAGCATATACTTCAAATTTTCACATTCTATGCCTTATAGCTGTTTAGTCCTTTTATTCTTGTGAGATGGAAATGCAAGATGAGTAGCAGCAATTTTTTTCCTTGTGCTTCTTGGAGGCCATGAAAATATAACACATCAATGTTCGTTTCTGAAATCAGGGCAGATATATTTTCCAGATAAAAAAGGGATATGGCGGTCAGCTTAGTTGATTAAGAGCATCTATTATTATCACTCTATGATAATAAATTGGGTTAGTTTTAGTTGACTTTCTTTTCCTGTATACTAGAATAAAGGTGATGCTCATAACTGCACCAATTATAATCAAAGGAAAGCATATAAGGTGCTCAATGAGGTAGTGGAACATATATGAGCTGCTCAGTGAGGTAGTGGAACATAAAATGTTACAATCTCCAGGAACCAATTTGCTTTAATACCCAGGTAGGTAACAATTTGATTTCTCTCCCTTGGGAAGTTGTTGACCAGTAGAGAAGACAATGCATTACACATGTTCTTATCAACTGGAAGAAAACTTTTGATTGAGCACCACGGCATGTGATTTTAAGATGTATAAGTTAGCTTTTCTTGAGATTAATTTTGACTAGTTGCCTTATACCAAAGGTTGGTCTGGCATGTGCCATAATGCATTAATTGCTGATATTTATGAGAGTATTGACTGGTATTATGATTATTAAGAAAAGTTTGGCTAGATTAGGGTCTAAAATCAGCAAAAGTGGAGCAAGTGCTTAGGACGCAATTTTAGTTTGAAAAGAATTAACAGAAGGCCAAATTGAAAATGATGAGATACTCCGATGGCTCATATTTGTTACTGTCATAGTGACAAGTTGAGAGATTAGTGAAAAAGTTTCTTCCCTACTTTGCCAGGCTGTTTTTAGATGTTATAATGCCTGTTTCTTGTAAAGCTTGATTTGTCGTTTACTTTCAAACAGGAAAATGAAGGTATCATTTTTATGTGATCAATACATGTCTTTGAGACATTCCTTCCTATTATTTAATACAATTTGTGAGGCTGATAATGCTAAGGGCATATGCAAAAATCATGGACCAAATCTTTAGAAAGATCTTCCAAGTGCTTGACAAAAATTGTGGCCTCTAATAGAAAAAGAATGCTGATGACATAAAATAGTTGGCTTATTATTTGATGGCCTATATGTTTTTAGTGGTTAGTGCCACTGAGAACTGAAGTCCAGTGACCATATATTTTGATTTGTGGTAACCTGTAATTGCTATAGTGTAGAAAGAAAACGAAGATATGCTTTTTGTCCTATTAACTCTCTTAGTGTGATTTCATTCTTTTATTAATAATGCTGAAATAGTCATCATTCAATAGAAATTTTGGTGCTGTCATCATGCTTAACTGTTTATTGTTAATGCTTTATAGATTGTATCTACTAAAGGTGCATAACATTACTCTTGATCATTGGGACATTAGTTCCATATTATGCTAAAATGTGGAAGTCCTTTAGAAAGAGCCAAGTTTTAGGTAATTGAGAGAAAAAGGTGACTGTTTGCCTTTTTCTCCAATTATATATACGGCGGATATCAGGGGATTGTAAAGAAAAAAGAAAAAAATATTGTTTGACCATGTAAATGTGCCTGATCGGTTTGTTGTCCAATCCATTTCCCGTTACTTGTTAATTGGAATATGATGTGACAGCTTCTTCATGAGTATGTGAAACTACAATGCTTTTGCAGATAATGGTAGCTTTATTCATCTAGTAACATGTAAATATGCATCAGCCACTTCCCTCTGAATGATTTTTTGTTTTGCTTGCTTACATTTCAAATCATCTCCAACTGATTGTTCTGTCCCTTTATTCAATGTTACTTATTGTTCTCTGTCTTGTAGTGTAGATTGCTTTTAAAGTGATTTGCTATTTTAAATTTATGGGCTGGAACTCAGCTCACCTCGTGAAGGCTAATCAAAATTGTGTCAGTGTTGCTAGTTTTATATGTTGTTGAAAACTTTCTTTACTGTTCACATAATATCTGCTTGTTCTCACATAAATTAAACATATTTAAGTATTTCCATGGTTTTACTTGTTTTTCTAGGTGCTTACTCCAAATGTTCCAGATATAGTGGTCGTACCTCCAGATGATGATCACTTACGACATGTGATGAACACAATGGCATTGTATGTTCTTGATGGTGGATGTGCTTTCGAGCAAGCTGTAATGGAAAGGGGCCGCGGAAATCCACTTTTTAACTTCTTATTTGATCTTAGATCAAAAGAGCATACATATTATATCTGGAGGCTTTACTCCTTTGCCCAGGTTATATGCTTTTTGTTCTTCTTACCAATACATTTCTTGTTCACTGTTTTGCCTTTAGCTAGAAATATTCATTCATTTTGTTAATTTGCCGTTATTCAGGTAATTTTAATACCAAGAAAAGAAAAGTAGTCATACAGTAGGTAAAGCCTTCATGGAAGAAGAGGTAGCTGCACATTCGTACTTTGTAGAGCTTCCTCAAAGTCTTCCTTAGTTTGTCTACTAGTGACATAAAATCCATGGCTTGTAAAACATGAAGATCGAATAATTGTATGCCAAAATCTTCTCTACATAATTTACAATTTAGCCATGATCAAATCCCCTAGTGACGAAACAATTCTGCAGAATTTTTCTCATTGTACAATCCCCTTCATTTCTTGGTGATCTAATGTGTCAGGGGTCTAAGGGAACATTTCAGACTTCTGATTTTGCGGACCTCTACAATGATGTTATAATGAACCTTAGTGTCTTTTGAATCTCCTACCTTGCTTGGGTTCCTCATTAAACAACCGTCAAAAGTTAATGCATCCCTGAGAGTTTTATTTGATCATTCTTCCACATATTAAATCCATAAGATTTTGTGCCTGAAGGACAACACGATATCAGACAGCCCCACCCAATTAAACTGTAACATGGTCTACAAAATTAAAAGGATGTACATTCAGCTCAATTTCAGATGGAGCCTCAATCAGAAAGGCCCACCCAATGTGCCCACATCATCCTGTTGTTCTCTGGCATTGTCCCATCAAATTTATCCCATAATACAATGGCTGATTGACGGGTTAGAATGTCTTTTACATCCTATTTATTGACATGAAAAGCCTCATATTACATCTTGAATGAGGTTTATGGATGTGAACCATGAAGTGACCCCAGAGCCCCAGCATTATACAAGGTTTGCAAGCTGAAGATTGCTAAATACGTTGAAAGCTGCCACATAACAACCAGAAAGCTTTTGTAAAGGGATTGGTCTCCATTTATGCCATTATGTTGTTCTAGAGTGTAGTTGTTTTGGAATTTTGAAAATGGAAAGGATATTGCCGATCACCCTTCTGAGAAACGTGTATTCTATGGCATTGTAGGGTGATACGCTTCAGCGATGGCGGACAGAGCCCTTCATCATGATTACGGGCAGTGGAAGGTAAGCTAGATTCTTAGGTTCTGTTTCCTATTGTGGTTGTGTCTGCATGACACAAACTTCATCTAAGATCAAAGTTTTGATCTATTATGATGTGCAATCTGTCGGACATCATGGTTGCTTTCTAGTTCTGAGCTGATTTTGGTACGCTGTTATATTTTTTCTTTTCTAATGCAAACCTCTGTTGTTAACCTAGGTGGATTCCACCTTCTTTGCCACCTAGTCGAAGCCCTGAGCATGAAAAAGAGTCTACTTTTGCAGCTGGTAGAAGCAGGGTAAGCTGTCATATCATAGCAGATTATAGCAATTGTTTTCCCCTATCCATGAGTTACAAATAATATAGTTCACAATAAGTCCAGGCTTGCTTTATTTCTCATTAACGTGTGGCAAGAATAATTTTTCCTCCGATGAAATAATTCCTCGATGTGGTTCTAGCGTGTGGAATTGGAGCGTACATTGACAGATGCCCAGCGAGATGAATTTGAGGACATGTTGCGGTCCTTGACTTTAGAGAGGAGTCAGATAAAAGAAACTATGGGGTTTGTGTTGGATAATGCTGATGCTGCTGGAGAGGTAATGCTAACCTTGTATTGTGGTTGATACTAAGGAGTCGTCTTTTTCTGATAGGTCTCTTTGATGACTTTTTCTGGAGTTTTCCTATGAGATCCAAATTTTAAATCCTGCTTAACATTATCTATATTTTGTTTTGAAGGCTTCTCACTGCAGCCTTTGCACAAACTAATAAGACCTTTATCTTGCATGAGCAGTAGGCTTAGCTCTAAATGAATGCTGATATTATTTGCCTTTTTCACTGTCCTGCTTTTTGTTTCAGTAGCTCTGCAACTCCATTCTTGTACTAACCCTTCGATTTTTACTTGATCTACTACAGATAGTTGAGGTTCTTACCGAGTCTTTAACACTTAAAGAAACGCCTATACCAACCAAGGTTGCAAGACTTATGCTGGTATCTGACATTCTGCATAACAGTAGTGCCCCAGTGAAGAATGCTTCTGCATATCGTACTAAGTTTGAAGCAACCTTGCCTGACATAATGGAGAGCTTCAATGATTTGTATCGCAGCATCACTGGACGGATCACTGCCGAAGCACTGAAGGTAACTCGAGACCTCCATCAAGGCATAAGTTTGTCATTTTTGATGTTGTCATCACATGTTGCATGTTCCTTGTGTTGGCTGCAGGAAAGAGTTCTCAAGGTTATTCAAGTATGGGCGGACTGGTTTCTCTTTTCAGATGCATATTTGAGTGGGCTGCGAGCCACTTTCCTTCGATCAAGCAATTCAGGTGTCATCTCCTTCCATTTGATATGTGGTGATGCACCAGAGATTGAAAATAAAACTGGCCATGAAGATGCAACTTATGATGGGGGTAAGCCTAACCAAGATGGTGCATTGGCAATGGGAAGGGAAGCAGCCATGAAGGAGCTACTGTGCCTTCCTATTGCTGAACTAGAAAGGCGCTGCAGGCACAATGGTCTGTCACAGTGTGGTGGAAGAGAGATGATGGTTGCCAGATTGCTTAATCTGGAAGAAGCAGAAAGGGGGAGAGGCTATGAACAAGATGATGATCGAACATATGGACCAAGCTATTCATATAAATATGCTAGGGATGAGGGTGTCGGGAATGCCCATAATGCTGGACATGGAGAACCTAAACTTGATACAGAATTATTGGGCCCGACTGGATCAAATCAGTATGGCAACGAAGTGATTGGGAAAGACTCTGTTTCACCTGAGCATGAAACAGTTACAAACGAGAGAGGAAAATCTGATCCAGTTTTACTAGTTTCTAAATGGAGCCGAGAGGATGATGGTAGTGATGATGAAGATAAGAAAAGTCCTTCAGGTTTGGGCTTAAGTTATTCGTCTGGGAGTGAAGATGCTGGTAATCTTGGAAAGGCTGCTGAGTTGGATGTCGTTGCTGATGCTGGCATTCATACTCACCCTGACAATGTTATGAATGAAGAATATAGGTCGGAACATGCTTATATAAGAAAACTAAAATTACCTAGCTTCTTGTAGTTTGTTTTGCTAAAATGATAATCTTCAGTCCATAATTGATTAACCGTTATTTCTCCTGCAGACAGAAACTAAGGCGTTTAGAGGTCGCTGTAATGGAATACCGTGAATCTCTTGAAGAACAGGGCTGTCGAGGTAAAGATGAAATCGAAAAGAAGGTAGCGATTCATCGAAGACGACTTCAATCTGAATTTGGTTTATCAGATTCTGCCGATGATTCATGGAGCAACAGGAATCCATCTGGTCAGTGAGAAAAAAAAAAAGCTATTTTTGCCATTATATTCTTATGTCTATCTATATACATGGAATATACTGAAGAAGGTATATTGCAATTTCTGATCATGTGATGTCACATTATGTTGATTAGTAAAAAGTACAAAAATATTAATAGAAGTAGAATTTAATAAATTTTTATCTTGATCCGTGTTTTTGATTTGTGACTGTTAATTCTAGAAAAATTATTTATGCCAGTTTATACATTAGACTCCTTTTTTTAATGGTGTTGCAGCATCCATGTGCATTAGATTCCTGTTGTTTACTCAAACTACTGAACTTGCAGAAAGGATATCTATGGAGAGGAAGGAGAGACATGGTGTCGGTGATACTGCAAGGAAGCGCCGTCGCAGCGATAGTCAAAGCCGCAGTCCACAGAGGAAGTCATCAGACAGGGATCGAGATAGGCACCGTGACAGAGACAGGTCACAGGAGGAGAGTGGGAGAGAGCGGTCACGTGAGAAGAGTGGGAGTAGAGAGAAGGACAATCATCATAACAAGGATAGGACGAGAGAGAGGGACAAGGATCGGAGGAAAAATGCGAAATAAACCACTGCAGGGAGTATGAATTGGCTCTAAGTACAGGATTGCTTCTCATGTGGCTCACAGATGTTTGCGCCAGAGACCAGTGAAGGAGAGTGCCTGAAAATGCAATCTTTTTGAAGTCTATAGTTTATTGATTGGGTTTGGCTCAAGAAAGGTGAAGGCCGCCTTCAGTACATTCACATGAAAGGAGAAGCACCTAAACTGAGTTGGATATTGTAAAATCTTAATTTAGATGCGGGTTCTGTTTTAAACAAACTGAGTTTTTCTCAGCTGAGAAATGTGTAAGGTTTGTAGGTCCTATGAGATTGTAAGATATTTCTGCTGCTCAAATGTTGGTGCAAGTGAAAAGAAATATATATTATCCAAAGCAAAACCGTTGTTGCCTTTCACGAAGGTAAAGATCAGAAAGTGGCCACCTCATGAGACTTAGCTGTAGTAAAAATTCTCCTCAAAATACCGTAAATTCTAACATTACTTGTACGCATACAAATCTAAAACAAAATTTACTTTTGGGTAAACTTGCATATGAAGTATATACATTTACTTGATGTTGCTAGAAGCAGGGATTATACCTCGTCAAATTTGTATCTTTTTGTCATCCAGCTGTTGAAATGGTATTATCTTCTTTTATGGTCCTCATACATTGATGTGATGTGCATGGACGGAAGTGTGGGAGGTTAGATTTTTAAGCTTGATAGGTCCCACAGCGGCTGCAGATGCGGGGCAACATCTTTATGCGTTGGCCAAACTCAAACTAGGAAGCTATAAGTGGAACCGCCTCGTGAGGTTTAGTACTAGGCTCGGTATCTGGGATGAAATTATGATACGAGCGATTTCTGTGCGAAGGATGCGATCAGAGTTTACCGCAGAAATCAAACGAGTTTGTTGTTAATGAGCAACTTCATATTAACATGTTTCGCTGGATTAGTATGAGCTTGAGAAAGAAATAGAAATAAGACAAGCTTGACATGCAGGTTACTCATGCTTGGCCTGATTAAATATTGTCTACATGATTGCATGTAAAGAGTTTTAATATTCATCTAATTGTATATTACGATAAATGTATCTTAGTCACCAGTTGTCATAATGTAACATCTATGGGTTTTATTTACTAGTATACCTTCGAATTAAGAAATCTTAGTAAAGATTGGTGATTAAAAAAATATGTATGTGATAGCCTTTAGGGACCTTGGCTAGTGAAGATAGTGTACCTCTTTGGCTGGTGAGAAGAAGTTGAGCCTGAGATTGTTCAGCTAAATTGAATAACGTTCTAACTACGCTTTTTTTTTTCCAAATTTTATATTAACAGTCGAAAATCCAATGTCAAAATGTTTACCTGCTAGCGAAAGCTGTTAGGTTGGGAATAAACAATTATAAAAATGTCGCATCATTTTATTTCCTTTGTTATTTTGTAACTTTTTAATTCAAATTCCTTCGACGAATTCTGGATGTTGTTTTCGAATAATAACCACTTCTTGAGCTGTTCCTAACTGTGAAATCTGTGACATGATTCGGATAGGCTACGTTTTCTTTTCTTTTTTTTCCCGGGAAAAAGCGGATAAGATATGTTAAGGATAACAAGACGCCAAAAGTATGAGATCTTAACGGTAACTAAAAGCTCACCCAAAACTCTCTCTCTCTCTCTCTCTCTCTCATTTCCTATTACTCCATCCATCCCTATCCTAATGCTATCTGGTCGAGACCCTTCAACTGCTACCGTTATTCGATGATCAGATTAGATGATATATCATTCCTCGCAGGAATCCATAACAAATATGCTCATGGAAAGTCCATCCGTTGTTTAGGAAGGGAAACACCTACCAAATATTTCTCAACAAGCAGCCTAGATTCGCCAGCTAACGAAGTTTCAAGCCGTTTCAAAAAAAACAAAATCCAATCCGATACCCATTTCATATCCCCCAATAAAATCCCCTCCACTACTTCACGTTCCAAAGCCCTCGCTTCTTCCCTCATAGCTCGCCTCCTCGACTCTCTCTCTCTCTCTCTCTCTCTCTCTCAAATAAGCAAGGCTACTCGTGGTGTTGCTGAAGCCTTAGATCTGTTCCAATGGCAGGCGCTATGAATGTAGCCACGGGTGAAGGGAAGGAGTACCCTGGGAAGATTACTGTCTTTGTCTTCATGAGCTGTCTCGTGGCCTCCTCCGGAGGCCTCATCTTCGGCTACGATATTGGAATTTCAGGTAAATCTTGCAAGAGCTTTACTCTCTCAACATCTTCTCTTTTAATATCTCATTCCAATATATTTCATGGTCTTATAAGTTGATATTTTCTTTTCTACTGTCAATAGGTGGAGTGACATCAATGGATTCATTCTTGAGCAAGTTCTTTCCATCTGTCTATAGAAAACAGGCCGAAGACTCGAGTACCAACCAATACTGTGAGTTCAACAGCCAGCTGCTTACCGCTTTCACATCATCACTTTACTTGGCAGCTTTACTTGCTTCATTCTTTGCTTCAACCACAACAAGAGTGTTTGGAAGGAAGTGGTCGATGCTGGGAGGAGGGCTTACCTTCCTTGTTGGTGCTGTCCTTAATGGCGCGGCCAAGGATGTCGCCATGCTGATCATCGGCCGGATCTTGCTCGGTATTGGGGTTGGATTTGCCAACCAGGTCAGAGACATAACCATTAAAGAGAAAGCAATGAACACCTTCTTTTTTTTTTTACCCTTAGAAAAACAAAATACAACAAACACTTGAGGATTCCACATGCATTAGGGTGGGGTCCCAACTCCTCATCTATTATTTGAATTGGTTTCATACCTTTTCTTTGTTTTGAATTGGCAAGTGGCAAATGAAATTAAGAAAGAAAGATTATAGCAACATTACATCAGTCTTGATTAATTCTTTCATATCCATGTGAAATGGTTTTATTTTCTCCTGTTTCTTAACTAAATGTGGATAACTTAATCCTAAAGAGAGTTCCTAAGGACCTGCCAAATATCAAGTATGATGATAAAGCGAGATCAAGAGATCGAGGAGTGATCCCACTCATAATTTTGTTCTTTTTATGACTTTTTTTTTTTTTTGGGGGGGGGGGGGGGGGGGGGGGGGGGGAAGCTTTTACTACTTTTCATTAGCCATATACGATGACTTATGCATTGTATTATATTCTATCACTAGATGGCTGCATTCTTTAATTCCTTAATCAAGTAAGACTGCAATTTTATGCCTCGATTTTTGTTTTTTCCACATGCTTGGCGGCTGCTGCTGCTACTACTATGTGAATAAATTAAATAACATTGCAAGTTTTACCAAATTACGTGCATGCGTGATATATTTTTCGTAATGAGATTTTAATATTCTAAAATGGAACTCGTACGTGCATCATCATTTATGGACTTTTTAAGCTCATATATATTATACCGCTAATATAATACTGGATTCTTCTGCTAAGATTTTGAGTTTAATATTCCAGCAGTTCGTGCTCACATTATAACTTTATATCAAAAGGCTAGCTACCATCTTTGATCTAAAAATCTTGTCCTACCATTTGATTTCCTACTACAGGCGGTACCGCTCTATCTGTCTGAGATGGCACCAGCAAGGCTACGCGGAATGCTTAACATCGGCTTTCAGCTTATGATCACGATCGGCATCTTCGTAGCAAACCTCGTCAACTACGGCACCTCCAAGATCAAGGGTGGGTGGGGTTGGCGCGTCAGCTTGGCGCTCGCCGCCGTCCCTGCGGCCACCATCGCCATCGGCTCCTTGCTGCTACCCGACACTCCCAGCTCCCTCATCGACCGCGGGCACAGCGAGAAGGCCAGGGCCATGCTCCGTAGGATTCGCGGCACCAGCGACGTCGATGCGGAATACGACGATCTCGTGTCGGCGAGCGAGGAGTCGAAGCTGATAAAGCACCCATGGGCCACCTTGCGGGAGAGGAGATACCGTCCCCACGTCACCATGGCCATTCTCATTCCCTTCTTCCAGCAGCTGACGGGGATGAATATTATCATGTTTTACGCCCCAGTTCTCTTCAAGACCATCGGCTTCGGTGCTGATGCCTCTCTTATGTCTTCCGTCATCATTGGCCTTGTGAACGCCTTCGCCACCCTCGTCTCCATCTTCAGCGTCGACAGGGCTGGTCGCCGTGTCCTCTTCATCGAGGGTGGTATTCAGATGACCGTCTGTCAGGTATTCTCTACTGCTTCGATCTTCTCTACCGTATGCTCTAACAAATTTAATTACAAAGATTCGAGCTCACATATATATATATATAATTATATTCATATAATATTCACACTGGAATGGAGGCGTGCCTGTACTTTGAGTTTGGTTGTAAGACAAGTCGTATGAGTATCTGTTGATAGTTTTTTATGATGGCGCCAATTCTAGTTATTATACATTAAGTCATGTAAATTTTTACATAAATAGTGATAGATAGGAATATATGATTTTTAGAAGGGAGCACACTGTTTTTATTCTCTTGTTGTTTCTAAAGATAAAAGGCGCTTATGATGGATAGTTAATGTTTGAAGTGAAATTCTAACCTGATCTTTATTTGTGGGTGCAACATAACATCTTCTTTTTTGTGGTTTAGATTATTATCGGAGTTCTCATTGGGATCAAATTCGGAACCAGCGGCGTTGCAGTTCTATCTAAAGGATATGCCGCTGCTGTGGTACTCTTCATTTGTTTCTTTGTCTGTGGGTATGCCTGGTCTTGGGGCCCATTGGGATGGCTCGTTCCTAGCGAGATTTTTCCTCTGGAGATTCGTTCCGCAGCACAGAGTATCACCGTGGCCGTCAACATGTTATTCACCTTCGTCATCGCCCAGATCTTCCTCCCTCTACTTTGCCACATGAAGTTTGGTCTCTTCTTTTTCTTTGCAGGCTGGGAACTGCTTATGACCATCTTTATTGCTATGTTCCTACCTGAAACCAAGAACGTGCCTATCGAGGAGATGAACACCGTTTGGAAGAAGCATTGGTACTGGTCCAAGTATGTCGACGAGGCATCAAAGGGCTCTTCTGTGGAATGATCATTCTATATAGTAGATTAACCTGTGGTCGCATTTGAACCTGGGAAAATACCAGTCAGAAGTCTTCATTGGGTCTCTCAGTAATTCATTAAGGTTGTAGGGATTGCTGATTTCTTTTTCCTTTTTCTTTATTGATGTCAGATCGATAAATTTTTAGGTTTTTCGTGGACCATGATTGTTTATAGGTTAGCATTCAGAGTATTTGTGTAATGATGGCCAATTGTAACGGCCATCTGTTTTTAATCTCTAATTGATATTATTTCAAGGTCAATTAGTTGATTGTTGACGAACATTGCCTCGTTTGATAGGACAGAACAAGGTCGTGTAAATGAAAACTGACATGAACATGGGTACAAGAATTGTGATCAAGAACAACTAGAACTAATATATCTAACTTCTCCATTTAGCTTCCATCAGTTTTAAATGTTTATTTAAACAATCAGTTAATTTGTATCTATTGAACAATTATATAATCCTATTAAATCATGCCCAAGAAGAATCTTAAATCTTAGCCTCCTCCACTCTCTTCTCCTTCTACTCGTCTTCATTCCTTGTTATTCCATTTTGCTTGATGCACATTTCTTCTTATTTCATTTCGTTCTCTCTTGAATCTGGCTTTGATCATGAAGAAACGTAAATCATGTCCTAACCTCTGGAAGATGATAATGGTCTACCAATGTGAACTTGTATAGTTTTTAGTTTTCCAGGACTCCCATCCATGGGTTAACTCACCCCATTTTGATCTCAGATTTTGCTTAAAAAATGGAGGGAAATAAATATAATAGCCAATGATGCAACAGTTAATTACCTCACCTCTCCTGATTCTTTACAAACACGTTTTTGGATGAATATTTTCCTCCTTGCAGCGGAGTGGCTTTGTCTTCCATTAACGCATGCTCCACAAGTGGTTATGCTGACGATATGTAGCTGTTTGCAATGCCTCAGACTATGGATGCACATTTCGTTTATTAGAAATTCCACCAAGATAGTTTGAAACAGAAATAGTTGTGAGAAATGAGAGAGATCGATCTGCAGTATTACAGCTGCAATACTGGATTTTACAAATTTGACCAGATTTTCCCTTTCTTTTTCTTTTGGAGAACAAGCTCCTTTTCCAAAGTTTCAAGACGACCAAAGTGAAACCTTAAGATTATCATTTAAATCATAGCCGAAACTTCGTAAGACCTCAAAGTATTGCGACTTCATAAGAATTGACCATCATGCTGCACATGATCAAAAGGGCCAGTTTCCTGATTCAAATAGTGGTGGTTGTTAACAATATATTACAGTAAACCAAATACTCTGAATTTAAACAGTAGTCTCACCACCTCGAAACCCAAGGTGAGGCTCCACACTAGTTATTGCCTCTAATCACATTCACTAGGGCTATTTCCTAAAGCCATGGTTAATTGTAAGAGATCGCCTAGGGCCAGCTCCATGAATAACATAAAGAACGGCGATTGAGTTCCTGATGTTGAATTTTATGCTAATAAATTTAAACATCCAGTAAATCCAGGCCCAACCCTAGATACTGCAATTTTATCAGGTTCTGCTAACCATAGAAACGTTTGATTTCAAAAGATCTCAAAAGATGCCTGGTAATATGGAAAACTGAGAAAGAATATGACCAAACCAAAATGTACATCCAATTAGTTGCACATACAAGAACATGAGTTTACATGCCTACTGAGAAAATGGTTAGCCGTACAGTTTAAAATATTGATACTGCAGTCCAAATCCAAAGATCATATGGTCATTGGCAGAATTTTTTGAGTTGCAACCTGAGGCTTGATCTCCCACGAAGCCATTTGATCAGCCTCTTCAGGCAGGATGAAAGGCAATGAGATCTCCCGGATCATTAGGTCCCCACAGAATGGGCACTCACTGGCTATAGCATCATCCAGCTGTGACCGCAGCTGTCCCAGAAAT
Organism: Phoenix dactylifera; assembly: GCF_051530095.1. Taxonomy (NCBI): domain Eukaryota; kingdom Viridiplantae; phylum Streptophyta; class Magnoliopsida; order Arecales; family Arecaceae; genus Phoenix; species Phoenix dactylifera. Next base: position 21,936,389 of record NC_143203.1, read on the forward strand.
TCAAGTATATGCATGTCAATGTAGCAATAACTCAACAATCACCACGAATATTACATAAGGTTCATATCATACTTACCTTATCTATAGGCGTCGTGCTCGTGATGGATTCACCATTTGCACTGCCATTTGATTCCTTTGTTGCTTTATCCCCAAGTAAACTGAGCTGCTTCTGAAGGTCCAGTATATATTCAGCCTACATCAAACATATAATAAATGGTTTAAAGAAAGCAGGATTATTGTTGCATTCTTATTCTTCAGAGAATGTTGTATCTCCACCAGGGAGAAAAAAGCATGCGATGCAAGAAAACTAGGTCGTCTATTTTTCAGAAAAAATGAATTAGATGAGGCTGAACAGAATAAACACAGATGGTTTAGATATTTGTAATACAAGCGCAAAATTTGAAAGACTTTTACAGGGAATTATTATTATTACAGTAATTGCTGGCAGAGATGATAACTATGCTCAGATTGGTAGACCAGAAATAATTACTGAAATAACAGAGCGACCCAAGAAAGGAAGTATCAGAAGTCTGCAGCCATTTATTTGAACATTTATTTGTACATGAGGAACACTGGAAGTACCTTTATTTGTACAAAAACTGAAGTCTGCAGCCATCTTATTAATGCCCGGTTACTGCATCATTTTAGGGAGGGTAAAAATGTCTTGCCAATTGTATGGGGGACATTTGTGAAATTGCTTTGCGGAAGATGTTCACTCACGTAACAGTGGCATCTTCAATGAATTTTATTCAATATTTTCTAAATTAATATTTGTTGCCATACAAGCTTCAGGATATCCAACCTATTACTAATAAGGATCTTTTCCAAAAGATTTATAGTAACATAATTTTTTAAGAACTTTCACAAGAAAACATCATAACTTAGTAATCATAGAAACAGAACCAAGGCAACTTGTGACTTACCTGAGTCTGGCTTGTGTATTGAGTAACATGAGCAATCAGACATCGAGCATGAAAGGTATGCCCACAAGGAAAGACATAAAATGGGGCCATAGGTCCAACTGATGTATAACCTCTTGCTAATCGTTGTGTTGCACCAGATGTTAATATTCTGCGTTTGCAACCCTAATAACATAATAGAGAAAAAGGGTAGGTAAGAACATCGCAAATGCATCAGGATTGTCTTGGTGCAAGAAAATAATGATTTTTTGAACTTAAAAGTTAAAACAAAGCATAAGCTTTCAACATACATGCCTATAAAATATAATTTCAAGGAAGAAAAAAAACAAAAAAAAAATCCAAATAAACTTTGATGGCAGAAAGCAAATCCCTTTTCCCATATCAATGAGAATTGACCATATCTTAAGTGGGCATCAGGAAACCATGTAATCAATCAAGCACAAAATGCAAAAGCAATAAGCCACAGTGATTAGGTCTTAACATGAAATACATAATCAGGATTAGTTTCAACCGAAATTTGTTGTACTAGTACCAGATACTATATCAGTACCTTACTAATATAGTATGGACTGTTATAGTCTCTCCCATACTGATATATGGCATGCTGCTAGAGATGAGATAGAAGCAGTACCATGTGTGAGTACGGTACTGTAATGAACTCCTGTATTGTACCGATACCTTACCAGTAGGCCGTATGGGTTGGTCGGTACAGTAAACCAGGATTTCAAATTTTCCATTTATGTTGCAATGTCCTTGGCTAGCCATCAAGACTAACCTTCAAAATTGCTGAACTTTCTGTTAGTTTAGGTACAACTAATATGTTTAAGTGAACACAGACATCTGAAACAATAGTTACTGTTTAAGACAAAATAATCACAACAGTGGGAGGATTTTTTTCCAAATAAAAGAACATTTTGTAGGATAAAAAGGAAAACAATGTCAATTCATCCCATGGACCAGTACCCCGCATTCTGCATCACGATCAATAACAGCAAATCTTTGAGCAAGGGCACTGATATCATTCCTTATGTTGTCAGCCCCATGTGTAGCATCGTTCATCTCCTGTTTCAGTTGCTCGATCTGCCTGTTGTAGTCCTCCAAGGATGTGCAGATAGCTTCCTATAATATACCAAATAAATTTTAAATGTTAGGTTGCTAAGTAACAATTAGCAAGTCCTCACAATATATAAGAATTTTTCCACAAAAAAAGCAAGTATTTGAGTCTTAAATCTTATGTATTGCATTAAACCTGCACGAAGTAGACTACAAAGACTTCAAACTCATAAATACATAATGCTTGATTTACATATTTTATAAAGGAAAGCAGAGTCAGTCAAGGATAGGACCAGCTGAGGTTTCACTGGCTTCCAGTGCAGCATGATCCTGTTAAACATGTCTATTCCATGTGCAGATATACAGTGGAGTAACTTGCAAATTCAATTATTCTACTATGGAAACTTAAGCAGCAAGCATGCTTGCATATAACACAAAATACCGTGAACAGAAATGCTGTAAACAATATACTGTTGCAGGAAAAAACCTTGGACATTAATGTCGCAAAGGACTTTAACTGGGTGATTCCAGGTTACAGGCCACTTAGGCCCGAGTTTTACAGGGGTACAGATTCCAAAACTATCCATGACAATGTTAACAGAATTAAAAGAGCTATTTTGGAATAAATTGCCATGTTAATTAAAAGAATAAATTTTCATCTATTTATTTATGCAGAAATGATGTGGAGCATACATTTTGGTATATTTTGGATATTTAGTCATTAAATTGCTTTTTAAATGGATTTACAGTCAAGGTTTGATCAGAGTTTTTTTTTTGAAATTCTTAAAAGATTATAATTAGATTTCCTCTAAAAATGCAGCTGTAACATGCTTTCTTTTTTTCCTCATCATGTCTAAAGTAGCAAATAATCATCGGAAATTAGAATGCTTGAAGCACAGTCAAAAGAATTTTACTTTGAAGTCATCAATCAGTGCAAAGTCTGGAAAGAATGGCAAAATGTCCTCAATCTTCAGCAGGCCATCAGTTTCCTTGAGAAATGCTATTGCCTTCCTTATATTCTCCCTTTTAACTCCTTTTTCTTGCTCAATTACATGCTTTGCCACCATAAGCCATAGCTTCTTCCTTAGATCCTCATCATCTTCAACCTTGTCTGCTTCCGCCATAGCAAGTTCTGGGTCTACCTAGTAGAAAGTCATCCATTCAAACATAATTAATATCTAGGAGGAAGCATAAAATCTTATAATGCCGTCCACAAAATAAGTCATCACAGTGCTGCCTCAAACAATGATAATGCAGTTTCAAAACTTACAAGAAACATATAATATCAGCAAGGACAAGTACAATAGCATCAGAAACATGTCAGTGATTTTTACTGCAAGACTTCTTTGTTCTCATGCATAATATACATACACAACTATCATCCTCTATAACCTAAACCAGAAAGTAGTTAGTACTAGATATATTGCATGATTTAATAAGCAGTGTCAAAAAAATCTGAAAAGTAGTGAACCAGAGAAAACTAATCAGTAGAATCATATTTTTTTTTCCAGTTACCATAGAGCATCCCCAGGTCCCGAAATCTATTAAGTGCATCAAATTAATAAAAAGATTATGGCCTATGTAAAAGGCAATATTAATAAGTGCACCAAATCACAGTTACCTTCTACTATAATTAGTTAGAGGATGCGGATGAGTATCTAGATCCAGGTCCCATAATCTAGGCTAGACCAACCAGCTTAAAAGGTCTAGCCTATGAAATGGGTTAGAGATTTGAGATTAGGGATACACGTTCGGTATAGCTCAGTACTCACAAATACTATTACTCTTGCAACCTAATCAGTTTTTTGCTCTAAAGACTGATTCGTTCTAATTTCTAGGTTAATTAATAAACACTTTTTAGTTCTGAAGAATTCTCTAGCACAAGATCTGATTTTTAGCTCAGTAAAATATTAGAAACCAATCCGATTATAGTAAAGATATATAACAAAACCCGCAGTCCAGATGCGGCTCCTATCAAATTAATTTTCAAAAACAAATGAGGGTTGGTACCAAGGACCTAGATTCAAGTCCTGCCCTCACTCGGATTTCAGCTGGAATTTCTCCATCCTAGTTCTAAAACAAATCAAAAACAATTAAATAATATAATCACATTTGAAACACAAATTACTAATAATAATAATCCACAATCAGAATGAAGAAATCTGAATAAATAGTGGGACGCACTTGAATGAAAGGAAGTATGAATCTAAATTAAATAGTAAAACAACTAGTCTAGGGCATGCGCGGTTGCATTACATTTGTAGTCAAGGCTCATAAAAAGAATACCATTTGGAAAATGAATGACAAAAGCGGCCGCATGTGATCAAATATTTCAGTAAACCATATTTCTGTATCAGCCCTAGAAGCCCATCAAGTAGGCTACAAGGATTCCAAAAGAGACTATGATTCACAAATATGGATGATCTAGCAGTGCAGGGGGGCAAGCGAGAGAGGAAAGGAAGAAAGGACAAGATCAAGAGAAAAGGCATGGCAGATAAAAGGAAAAGGATGTGCAAAAGTGACCAAGGTAGTGACAGGGATTTGATTACTTTGTTCTGTGCTTGTGTTGGTCAAGCCCTAGCATAATATGTATTATGCCATGTGGAGCTGTCTAGTCACATGCTCAACCACGTTTTAAGGCTCATGAAAACCAATTCTGGCCCCCAACGGTCAATACTAGTGTGTGCCAGATCATCAATGATTAATATGGACTGGCAGGAACTAGCATATACAATATAGAGGTACATATCCTTGTCTCGCACTGATACATTATTGGCATGATATGTATATGGCATGGAACAACATGGTACATCACCAACAGCCAAGAAAGGAAAAACTAAAAGGGGAAGCCCAGGTGAAGATTGCCGTTACAGGAACCTTCAACTGGTAAGAATCCCCAGCCACCCTTCAATCTCTTGGATTTCCATATCTCCTTTTTCTATTAACCTAGGGACATCAAATAAGATGCCAAATCACTCAAGTTGTCATGTGACAGGCATGTGACTAATTAAGTAGGTTGAAACACTCCCATACGAAAGGTGAAAATAAGCCAAACTAAATGAAAACATATCAAACAAATGCCCTAGAATATATTGGTCAAATAGTATTAAAGACATTTAATTATACCATGCTGTTATCACATGTGATGCAGTTAATACTAGAATATCTGCTAACCGATGCATGTTTTATGTTGGTAATCTTTCCTGAAATATTCAGGAAAGACACCGAATAATGCAGTGACATTTATATCCGGCAGATATTATTCAAATTACTACATAAGAGAATTACATTGAAGTGATAAAGAATTTTATAAAGAAAAAAAAATCATCAATCATTTTTACCTGCAATGCAAGGGCGACAGCTTCTTCATGCATGGACATCATGCTGTATATATGAACACAAGCACGCATACGTTTTTCCTTGAGGCACAGTCGCAATGCATATTTGGGATCATAAAAGAACTCAGGGCCACTAGTTCGTCCTTTACCAAACTTGCATTGTAAAAAACGCAATAGAGAACTCTCATCTTCCTGAACATAATATCACAAAATAATTGCTGTTATATAGTGAAGATGATTACTGGGCATCCATTTGTACACCAAAACACGCAATACTATAGTGATATCAGACATGAAATAGCTTTGCTGTATCGTGTTTTCAACATTAAATAATGCACAGCAATTTTTCTGAAATAGCTTTGCTCACAGCTAAACATTAAGATGCTTGAAGAGCAATCAAAATTGCATCTGCATGTATGAAACATATAAGATCACAAGCACTTCACAGGTCAGATGCCTAAAACATGAATTCTTAACTAGACATACTAAAACACAATATGGCATGTTGGAGATGTTTGTCATATATGTGACCGTTACAAGTTCTAATTGAACATAAATTGATAAATTGAATTGAGATGCTTAAGATAGCCTACATCTAATGCCTGAGCCAGAAAACTTTGAAAATTGGAATATAAGCAATAAGATACTTGCATAATCTAAGATTTCACAAAATGATATGTGCAGATGACTTTGGTTATTACTTATTAGAATGTAGTTCACAACAAAAGAAATGCAATCATCCTTTGCTTCAAAATTGATGTTTTTTACTGCAAGGACAAAATGTTGGTACAGTGAAAATTCACGGTCAGGTACTGTTGCCCAAGAAATTCATCCTTCAATTTGAGTATAATATTATATTTTCACAGAAAAATCATTGTTCTGCAAAAAAATGAACTGTCAAGCACTGTTTTCCTAAGATAATTGTCCATCTGACTTAATATGTTTAACAATACAAACTGTTGGTGCTGCTAAAATGCACCAGCAAGTAACCCTGTCCTAAGTCTCTGAATTTTCTACCTTAATTATTTGAGATGTGGTCAGATGAACTCTGAGCAAAGGGTCCTTGTATTCTGATTTAATGTGCCTCGTATTCTCACCAAATCTGCAAATCATCTAGAAACTTCGAGCATGTTCGCTAAGTCTACAGTCTGTTTTAGTCATGTCCTGGATATAGGTAAGTAAATCTTTAGGGCTACATTATTCTACAAATTTTGTGTACTATGTAGTCGCTTTTCCTGATTTTAGTGATTCATGATTTTTAAAAGAGTCAAAGCTTTGGGCAAGGATGGTTTTTTCTTTTC